>NC_081571.1:84620996-84631604 GCF_022355385.1 Mustela nigripes | reverse complement strand
AAAAAAAAAAAAAAAAAAGAAACCCCCGGCCCTTGGGCTGCCTACAGGCGGCTCAGGCAGTTTGGGCCGCGTCACTGCACGCTACTTTTTAAAAAGTCAATCACGTGTCACTTGAAGTTTCAGGGGGAAGAAACCATGAGAAAGAGGCTCCTGGTCACCCACGGTACAGGCTACGGTAGACCCTGGGGCACACAGCCCGAGAGAAGCCCTGCCGGGAGCGGCCGACACCGACAGCACGGCCAGTGGGGAAGTCCCACCCTCGCGCCAGGAGCCGGCAGGAGCCGTGGAGGAGGACGGACTGTCTGCAGGAGAGCAGGGGCTCTGCCCACCCACTCGGCCCAGAGCCGCGGTCACCTGGCAGAAAGCCGCGTGCCATTCGAGGTCGACACCGACGACGTGACGAACACCCCTCCAAGGGGTCCCTGAGCCATCTCTGAAGGGAAGAAAACAAAGTGAAGGTCACAAGCGAGGCTCGCGCTGCCGCAAGACGGGTCCAGGCCAGACAGCTGACCTGCTGGTGGTTTCTCTGCAGGGACGCAGGCCGTCCTCCCAAGAAGGCACCCAGACCTTCATGGACATGATCGCCAATGACCACGCAGCTGTGCTGCGGAACAGACACTGTCAGAAAGTGGAAAGTGGTGCCAAGGGCAGGAGGACCCCTGACGCCCTGGAGACGGCGCGCACCAGGAACACGGCCAGTGTCCGCGACCTCTGTGAAGCGCCGGCTGGGAGCTGGTGCGGTCCGATCCAGCCCAGCGGCTCTGGGGGTGGGGGGACCCACACCACAAAGTGGGGCAGCGCCAGCAGCTTCCTCACCACAAAGCGCCTGCCCTCTGTGGCCCCGACCCCGCCGCTCAGCACAGGAGTCCCCCACACGGCTCCCGAGCAAACTCCTCCTCCCCCCGCGTCAGGAGGAGGCAGCGCGCCTCACTCCTCGGAGTCTTATCTGGGTTCCCCGGCTGCGAAGGCCAACCACCCCCAAAACAGCACGGTCCCCACGGGGGTCCCACCCCCGAATCTACCTGTCCCCACTTCTGGTGCCGAGTGCGAATTCAGCCTCAGCAAAGGCTAGCCGCACGTCCAGACCTGAGGTCCAGCCCCACGGCCACCAAGAGAACCGGAGGTGACAGACCTGTCACGTAAGGTTCCAGTGCTTTCGGCACCAAGCTTCTCGCCATCTTCAGGTCCTCGGCGGAGCAGCTCCCGGACTCCAGCCCGCAGGCCATCCCCATCCGCTTCAGGACCTCTATGTCGTCATGGATCTCAAATGTGTTGTCAAAGTTGAATAGGTACTCGAACCTGGGGGCAAAGTCACCGTCAGAAAAGGCATCACTGGCCGTGTTCATCGCGGCACAGGCCCCAAGCAGAGCCACCCCCCTCAGCCAACCTCCCTCAGACACCCTCTTTACCCACATCCTCCAAAACCCATCCACTCAGAAGCGCCAGAGCGTCACAGAGACGCCGCGCGTGGGACGGCCTGCCTGCCCCCGCGCCGGCGCGGAACGCCGACCACTCTCCGCACAGGGTTCGACGGCTGTGCCAGTGACAACCCTGACGGGTCCCAGGGCTTCCTTTCACAAGACAAACGCGAAACCAGGGATGTGAGAAAGAAGTCTGTAACTCTGTTGCGCCGAATGACAAGTAACGACAAGTCAGATACGTCTCTGACGAAACGAGCGGACGCACCGCTGACCGTGACAGCGACACTCTCCACCGACCTAAGGCTCAGCTAGGACCCTGAGTGGGGGGGTGGGCACCTGTCACAGGACCTACTTGTCATTGGAAATGCTACAGTCGATCACCGTCTTCTTGCTGGTGTTGACGATGATGAAGGGCAGGTGGATGACGGAGTTGGGTGGGGGCGGCCGGCTGGCCTGCTGCTCCGCCTGCCGGTTCCTCTGCACCAGATTCTTGAAGGCAATTTGCTAAAAAAGATGAGCCACCAGCATGCTACTCACACCAGCTGCCTTATCCACGGGCGTCCCTGACAACCGTGCCCAAGCCCACAGGGCAGCAGCAGGGGTCAGGCCCCCCGAGAGCTCAGAGCGATCCGCCGGGGGAGAGAGCGAGCGCACCCGAACATCAAACACCCTAGGGGGAATGGAGGCGGGAGGCAGGTGCTCACGCTGATGGACAGAAACCCCTCGCAGGAGGGTCTCGAGAAGAGCATCCGTGCTGGAGGCTACGTCCTCCTGCTCCTTCCTCATCCAAGAAGGCGGACATTTGGCGGAGCACCCGGTGCCTCCCGGAGTACCTGCCAGCAGCAGGCCCGCCGGCACGGCGCTCTCCCTGGGGAAAGCCTTCACACTTCGCACCTGCATGCGAACTCCCCTGCGGTAAAGCCAGAAAGCGCCCCTCCCACCGCAGCTGGCCCCCCGGCACCGTGCCCCGAGGGGGACCATGAGGCTTGGTTTCAAGTAGCTCCGTGTGCTGCAGATGCCACAGAGAACGGAGCAGAAGAGGGACCACTGCCCCGCGACGTGTGCCCGTACCTCTCCTGCGTCCCTCAACCCCGAGGCCGCTTCCACCCCCTGGAGCGCTCCCGGTCCGGAAGCCTCCCTAGGGCACAGGGGCTGGCTGCGGTGCCCTGTGGCTGAGCACACCCAGCGAGGCAAGACACACACCCTTCACCATGGCCTGGGGGTACTGAGCCAGCACATGTCCCAAGCCCCTCGATGACAGCACGCCCCCACCTTTATCATCTGACAGCGGCCACTAGGCCTGTCCTCAGACCCTGCGACACGTCCCCCCAGGGTCCCAGGGCTCCCCCATGCCCCCGCCACAGGCAACAAACCGCTGCCAAGCCGTGCTCCCTTCCTTGGCCGGCCACTTCCACAGCAGCTGAACCCAACCCCAGGCCCCGGCCAGACGGCCCCAGCACTGCACAGCCTCAGGCCAGGGACTGGCCACACCCTGCAGCAAGCTCCTGGTGCAATCTGTGTTTTGCTTCCAGCCCTGAATGGGCATCTCCAGATCCCCGCGGAGAAGACGCCCACCCTTGGGGCGTCCTCTGCAGGTGCGGGCACAGAGACACAGGCCTACCGGCCACGCACGCTGACCTCTGCCCCACAGCTGCCACCTCACACCCTGGTCTGGGCTCCGGTCCTCAGAACGCATTCCTGCCCCAGGGAAGCTCTGGGCCTTCCAAGCGGCATCCCTCCCACCTTTTAGACTTTGACAAGCAGCACACATGGGCCGTGGGCTTACTGCACACGCACGCTCTCTGTAAGCGTCTACAGCACCCGCACAGAAGCTCAGCGGGCGCGTGTGAAATTGCATTCGAGCTCTCAGTGCAGAGGCCGTCCGCGGTGGACACGCGCCCACGCCGCAGACAGTGCTGAGCCCCACACCTGGGCTCTAGGACCGCTCGTCGCGAGGGCCAGTAGGAGGTGGACGACGGTAACACCCAACAGCTAGGACAACCCGCCCTCCGTCCCCACACGAGGCAGCACAGAACGTGTGCCAGCACGCTGCTCGGAACCTTCTGACGCGTCCGGGCAGCAGATCCAGGGGCACAGGGGACACCGTGGCGGCAGGATGAGGCCAGACCGGCGGGGAGCAGCGCCCGTACCTGCAGGATGAGCTCCTGGAGCTGAGACTGCTTCTGCTTGATCCTTTCAAGCCGCCTCTGCCGCTCCACCTTCAGAATAAGACGGAGGCGTCATGACACAGCCACCAGCACCCCCTAGGGACGAGCTCGCGGAACCCTTCGCCCCAGTCTAACGAGGGGATGCAGGTGACCTAGAGCCAACCAGGTGTGGGGACGGGACCCACAGGGGTTTCCTCCGCCTCCCGCTGCACCCTCTCTCCACCTTCTCTCGTCTTCTGGACGTGACGCTCTAAAACTCGAACCCCACCAGCCAGGATTCAGAACTTCCTATGCTGGGGTGCGCTGCCCACTGTGGGCCAGACGCCTCCTCATCGGTGCCCGCAGAGCGCAGGCAAGCTGGACGGACGGTGGGCAAGCGGCGGAGCCCTGGTCCGGGCCAGGCACACACGCACCAGACCCTGAGCAGGCACCCTCGGGACACACAGCAGCTGTGGGGCAAGCGTACAGGGGCGCGAGGGGAAACAAGCTGGGCCGCGCCACCTCTAGGTTCCGGCACTCCTGAGCCGAGTTGGTGGGCAGGCCGATCCACTTGATCTCTTTTTTCTCCTTCGAGATGATGTTCATGGCCATCAGCACGTTCAGGGCATCGTAGACGCGCCGCCGTATGTTCTTCTGGTCGTAAGCCTGCTGGGCACGGAGCATGAGCTTTCCACACCGTCCGGGACACTCCCAGCACATCCCCACTGAGCCCGAGGAACAGGGAGCTGCGCCGGGGAGCCGGGCCCCGCGCACGACCACATCTGGGAGGGGAGGATGTCGGGCCGCAGACAGGTTCGGAGAATTCTCTCAGATTGTTCTCTGAACTGTGGGTCTCCCGTTGTTTCAGAGAAACCCAGGGCGGGCCGTGCGACACCGGGGTGTGTGCCCACCGCGCGGCACATACTCACGGACTCGTTTGGTAGGATGTGGTTGTCGGCGGCACTGAACTCTGCGACCAGCTCGTCGGCCACCTCGTTGTAGGACGTGGTCCCCTTCCTCTGCACCTTCTCGCACACCTTCATGGAGAAGTGCCGCAGGCCCTTCCCGTTCTTTTCCCCTTTCCTGTGTCGCTTCCTTAGAAAACACAAAGGAACAGCAGTGCCCTCAGCACCCCCGCACCGGCCGCCGGGGACACACGTTCACCCACAAGGCTAGCAAGCTGGGCACGGGCCGAGGCCCCACGCGCAGCCCCGGGGACCCAGCTCGTCTGTAGAGCGCACTGGGCACAGCCATGGGGCCAAGACACCAACGGTTAAGTGGCCAGGCCTCCTATCTGCATCCGCTCCCAGAAAACACGGGGCCTCGCCCGGAAGGGCAGGAGCCGCCAGTGCGTATCTACTGCGTCCTGATACACCAACGCTACTTCTTAAAAAGATGGCCACGATCATAGGAACTGTGGAGATTTTACCGCAAATTTAAGAACTTCTTAAAGAAAATTTGAGCAGGCTGCGAGCCAAGGCTATATGGAGACCATGACGGCCACGTGGCAGCGGGCACCCGACCCTGAAGACCACAGTGAGCCTCAGAGCACAGGAAACCCAACGGCTCAACTGTTTAAAGCACCACGTCAAGGAAAAGGTGGCTCTGAGTTTCTCACGATGACTCAGGAAATCACGATTTTTGCTTCAGAACCAATACATACGTAAATCCAAAAAGCTTTGTTTTTGTTTTTAAGGAAAGTCACAGAGCTGACCTCCGAGTAAAATCGTTTTCTCACGAGGTTGCTTTACAGGGAAGAAGGGTCCAGGTGACCGTGTGGTGGGACCCTCCCGTGGTGTCGCCCAAGGAACGGCAGCCAGAGCTGCCGCGAGGGTCGTCACACGTGCACGCTGTCCCCGAGACGCTACTTTCCAGTGCAGACAACGGAAAAAGCGCCCGTCACCGCAGTGCTGAGAAGCCAGCTTCCTCCTCTTCCTCCACCGCAAGCTGCCCCCCTCACAATGCCGCCACCCCCGGACCACAGGGAGCGGCTCCCCTGCAGCCAGACTTCTCCCCCGCGAGGAGAAGTGCGCCCTGATGCCGTCTACCGCGGGCGCGACGGCCGGCCCGCGTGGCGCGGAGAGCCGGGGTTACGATTCTAGGCGATGTGCTCACCCGGCAGACCAAGGTGAGGGGTCTGAAGGCTGGTTCTGTGAGACAAAGTGAGTGTTAGGGGTGTGTGGGCTTCCTACCACCAGAGTGTTGGGCGCTGCAGGTCTCTGAGGCGTACCAATTACCTACAGTCAAAAGAGACAATTCAGAACACAATGAGACATCCCCGCGCGCACCTGCCGCTTCACCGCTTCCCATCCACCACGGGCACCGCCGAGCTCCGCCAGCCGCGGGACCGCGAGAACACGGTCGCGCGAGCACCACGGCCCACACTGCGAGCCAGACGCCGGCGAGCGGCACTTCTGCGCGGCACGAGCCGTTTCCCTCACCGACTCCCGGGGTCTTCCCGGTCCAACAAAAGCACCGGGAACCGTCCCATCGCGGCGAGCCCGCCGGACGGCGACCCCCGGGGAGGCTGTGGTTCGAGGGTCCGCAAAACCAGGCACGTCCCCACTGTTCCCCGGGCCCAAATTTACTTTCCCTTCTGCTCAGTGATGCGGACGAGGATGAAATCCTCTCTCCCAGGGGGTGCTAAACGCCAAAACACAAACAGGAAAAAGTCCCCACACTTGTGGTGCCCATCGGGCCACCTGCACGTGGGGAACGCGTCCCAGTGGAGGCTTCGCGGGGACCCAGCACCTCGAACGGGGCAGCGCGGGGGCGCAGGGGCAACGAGCCACAGACCCACACGCCAGGGCGAGGCAGCTCTGGGGACGGCAGCATGACCCGCACCGCAGGGGACCAAGTCTGAGCACCCGCATCATCTCTTCACCCAAGGAAAGGAGCCTCGTTTGTTTTCAACAAGGACTCAGAATTTGGTGCCACTAATATGCAAATATTCCCACGAGGGACACACAGACGCTGCGGTGTACCGTCAAGTGACACTCAGCGTCCTCAGGTCTCGTACGTGACTCCACCCCACCAAAGAGCTGATCCAGGAATCGGTTCAGAAACATGACTTCCCAGGTTCTGCACAGCCAAGTGCCCCAGCGAGCCACATCGGACACCGGGTGCTGGAACAGCCCTTCACAGGGACAGGACACAGCTTCAGGGACTGGCCATGCCCAGGGCCCCTCCTCAGCAGAATGAGTGTGCTGCCTCCTGTGGCCAGGGGACAGCTGACCAGGCACTCGGTCCTAGGTCAGGCCACAGGTCAGGGCCAATGACCACCAACCACAGAAAGAAAACTCTCAATTTTATTCTTTCAATTCACATTCCCAACGATCAAAGTTTCATCACAGTGTTGTCCAAGCTGTGTGTCAGCCGCTTCACTCAAAGGCCATGAAGTCAGACAGTAGCTTTCCGGAAAGAGAGGACCGAAAAGCAAACAGATCCCCGGGGAGGAGACGCACTGCCCGAACCCTCCGTTTCTGCTCAACGGACACGTGCGTTCCGGGGCCTGGGCTCACCGTGGAAAAGGTGCGTTAGCCAAGGCTCAGGGCCGAGGGTTCGGGACATGTGGAAACCGGTCAGTCTGGCACTTACTGAACACGTTTCACAGGGACTGGGTTGGTGACGTTCCCGGGAGAGTGGATTTAGGACACCAGCACCCACGCAGACAGGCAGGAGAGTCACCAGAGGGCTGCCTGACGTGCGGCCTGGGCCCCCTCAGCCAGCAGCGGCGCTCTCGCCCTCTCCCTAAGCTGGACCTGTCTGCACAACTGGCCCAGACAGGGTAAGGGGGCCAGGCACGCCGCAGGCGCTCCGGAACGGCTCCCTGGGTGACAGGGAGCTATTTTCTCTCCGCTCCTCCCCCGTCCTAACCGCGCTCCTGGGCACCGTGCTCATGGGCACCGACTCCCCGCACCGGGGCGGAAGCCCCTCGTGAGCGCGTGCTGAGCTCACACGCCCCTCAAGGTCAAGATGCGCCAGTCCTTCCAGCCTCAACCCTCTGGTGGGCAAGGTCGAGACACGGCGACACGTGAGCCGCAGCTCACAGCGCTGGGGCCTGCGCGGGAGGCGCTGCCAACACCAGCTGCCCCGAAACAGGCGGACTCAGCCCAGGGATGTGACTTTCAGGCTGACAGAGTTTAAGGCGCCAAAAGACAAACCTGCGTGTCGACTCTCCGCCCTACACTTACAACCATCCGACTCCTACGACTGAGGAGGTGCACCCGAGCTAGAGCTGCGATGTCACGCAGCAGCTAAAAGTAACCCGAGTTGCAGAATAAAACATAGAACGAAATATTTAACTTTATCAAAAAGATGTTTACTAAAAAACCGTGATGAGCCAGATACGGTGCAACCGACAGCTCTGCTCTGAAAAACTTCACGGCAGCTCTGCTGGGAAAGCAGTCACACCCACGCCGGGGCGAAGTGGCAGGCACAAGCACAGCTGCCCCGGGGGTCCCCCAGAAGTGGGAGCTCAGGTCTGGACACGCACAGCTGGGCAGCCAGCATCCTCCTCACAGCGCCGCTCGAGGCCCAGCAGGAGGGGCAGCTTCAATCTGACCAGAGCTCCACCAGGAAGAGCCAACGAGCCCCATGGATGATCAGGCAGTGGGGCACCTAGCACGGTCCAGGAGCACAGACCCACCTAGGCCCCCTCCTAGAGGGTGGGCCACAGCAGAGGCATTCCAGTCCCAGCGGACTGGAGCCCAGCGGACTGACGGCCTACGGAACCCTACGCCCACCATGTGCCCTGCAAGGACACCCACCACCCTTGTTTCCCAGGCAGTAACGCCCACGCTGAGGGTCAAGGCCAGGTGCTGCCACCCCCACACCACTCTACGCTCTGGGGCAGACTTGGGGTCAGCGGGACACACGTACCAGGAGGGGACGGTGCCTGGCCTGTGTCTGCAGCAGGCCTGAGCCAGGGGAGTGCACACGCTTCCCAGCCGTGCAAACATCAAGAGGGCACTGCAGAAGGCAGACCACGCACCCCAACCTCCGCACCAGAGCTATGGGCCACCGTCCAGAACCGGCGAGCCCGCCTGCCCGGGCCCCTTACCACTTGCTGTGCAATGTTGACATTGGACTGTCCGAATGTTTTTGGCAACAGCTGCTTCCCCAGCGCGCTCACTGTGGAGGGGTGAACGGCTACCAAGGACACCACGCCTGCAACGCAAGGAGGCAACAGGTTAGTTCCCTTCTGCAGTAAGGCTGAATGGGCAGTTGTAGGACAGTGATGCCTCTAACTGGACATTCATCGTTCACCCACCTTAGGGCTGTGGGTCAGCTGCAAACACGTCTAAGCCTAAAGCTGTCCGCGTGGCCACAATCACCAGCTCATCCACCCACCAGCCCCTCCGGCTGCTTCCATGTCCAGGGGGCAGGGGTGCACGGGCCCAGGCGTCTCACGAACCTGCCCCAAGCCCCTGGGGGCTGCCTGCCTGCCTACAGAATGTTCTGGCGGGACCGCAGAGTCTGGGGAGAGCAGCAGTACTGTGGCAATTAGAGTCTCCTAAATGCTCCAGCATTTCTGTATTGCGAAACGAGTTCAGAAATCCAACACTCCCCAGGGCTCAGTCTGCTGAGCATGTGACTCCTGGTTTCGGCTCAGGCCTCTGCGTCGTGGGACTGAGCCCCAGTGCAGAGTCTGCCTTGAGATTCTCTCTCCCCCCTGCCCCTCCCCAAACCCACCCCTGTGCACGCCCACGCTCTCTCCAGAATAAAGAGATCTAAAGCAATCTAACAGTCTTCTCATCTCCGTTTCCAGGAAGAGAAATGCCTGGGGAGGACACTGCCCCCTCTCTGAACTCACAGGTGACCTTATCACAAAGCAAAGAGGAAGGACACCCGGGGAACAGAAATACTCATTCCTCCGGGTGTCAGCTAAGAGGGCTACGTGCTGGCCCTGTCCCTGGTGCTGAGCATACAACTGAACAAAAATGGTAAAACAGTTGATTTTACATAATAAAATCAAAGGAAGTAGGAATGATAAAAATTCAAAATAAAGAAACAAAGGCCTTGCCTTGATGGCCTCAAAAGGCAGAGAGAAAAAAGGGAGTGTGGGTGGGCCGTGGTGCCGGAGCCTGGGGAAGGCAAGCAGCGTGCGCCCCGCGGTGCCCTCCCAAGAAGGGCCTGAGCGCCCCGGGGAGAAGCTGACCCACTCCCAGGCTCGCGGTCACCGCCGCACTGCCGGTGTGGAGAAAGCCTGCCCAAGTCACCACGCCTCGCACTCCCGGCTCCTGGAGCGGGCCGGCTGCCCGTGGCCGCACACGGGACCCTGCAGGGGCGCGGGTGGGGAGGGGGTGTGGAGCTCCACAGACACCAGTGGCATTTCCTCCGCTTCACAGGCTCTGCCTCGTGATGGCCTCCAAATGCGCAAACACCGCCCTCGTCCGCCCGGCCTAGAGGTTCATTTCTGAGCCCTCTGCCGTCCACACGTTCCAAAGAACACGCTGCAGGCTTCAGGCCACACCGAGTCTCACCGCTGCACAGACACGCGGCAGGACTTCTCCACAGCACGAGTCCACCGAGCCGGCTGGCCAACAAGCATTAGCATTTTTACCAACGACACCAAAAGATATTTATTTTCTGCAAATATTTGCTTTGAGGGTTTTTAGTTTCCTCTACACACAGAGATCTATACTTGGAGCAAAAGCAAATTTTTCACAACTGCTTTAAATATGTAAAAGAGGTTTCAGAGGACAAAAAATAAAGTTACTCTATTTTGCACAGAGACTTAAAAGATACCACTTCTCAGATTCACTGACAGGTTAGTAATCAGGTTTCTGGGAACACTGAACCGATTCACGAAAAACATTGTTATTTCTTTAAATTTGCAACCGACGCCCTGTCAACACCAGCAACAGGCGGTTCTTATGACACCGTGCCTTAAAGCTCATGTTTTTAAAGATTTTATTTATTTATTTGACAGAGAGAGATCACAGTAGGTAGAGAGGCAGGCAGAGAGAGGGGAAGGGAAGGAAGCAGGCCCCTGCTGAGCAGAGAGCCCGATGCGGGACTCGATCCCAGGACCCTGA
>NC_081571.1:84592141-84620896 GCF_022355385.1 Mustela nigripes | reverse complement strand
GCAGGCAGAGAGAGAGAGGAGGAAGCAGGCTCCCCGCTGAGCAGAGAGCCCGATGTGGGGCTCGATCCCAGGACCCTGAGATCATGACCTGAGCCGAAGGCAGAGGCTTAACCCACTGAGCCACCCCGGCGCCCCAAAGCTCATTTTGCACATCAAGTAAATGGCGCCAGAGCACAGGGGCTGACAGGACGGGGCAGCCTACAGGCCCCCCACAAGGCCGCCCCCCACACACCACCGGGAAGCCCAGCAACGTCCCTCCGTAAGACACGTGCTTACAGCCCCCAGCTGGGGGAACGAGCAGGAGGGCAGTTTGGGCAGCGGCAGGGCTGGGAGGCAGAGGCAGCCTGAGGTGGGGCCCCTTTCCTGGACGCTGCTGCCAGCAGGGGCTCTTCCTTGCTCACTGCGAGAGAAACTCTTCAGTCCGAGGGATCCGCGGGCAGACCGTCCTGCTCCGGGACGACCTCAGATGACTACCACCGTTCTCGCCTTGAGGAGCGGAGCTCACTGGCCGTCCCTAGACCCACGCCCTCCCGCCCGCGGCCACCACCAGGGCTTGCAGGCGGCGCTCCGACCGGTTGCGTACCTCTCCACACACACCCCTGAACCGGAGAGGGACAAGCACCGCTTGCGCGGGCTTTGCAGTCTAGACCGTGACAGCCCGCAGCTGTGCTCGCGCCATGCTGGGACCCAAGCACAGGAAGGCCTGACGGCCCCTCTACCGCCGAGCCGCTCCCCCCGACAGCCGGCTGCTGAGCGAACACAGAGGCCCCTGCTCAGACGCTCCGCACAGTCAGGCGAGCCTCCTCCTGCTGAGGCCCCCGGAGTCCACACGTCCAGTCCGTCCCTGAGTCCCGGGGGCCACCTGCATCATGGGCTCCAGCCCAGCACACCCTGAGGGCCATGCTGCAGACACATGTACACGTCTGGGCACACACCCGCACGCACCCCCGCCCTGGCAGACACACACACGCACTAAACGCACAGGCGCGCACGCGCACACCCCAGCAGACTCTCGCATGCAGGTGCACATACACAAACATACGCATGCACGCACATGCTCTGGCAACACACACATGCAAACACCAGCAGACACACACACATGTACACATGCCCATCACACACACGCATACACACCCCAGCACACACGCACACACAGTCCACACCGCGCGCGCACACACCCCAGCAGACACACACACATGCACGCACGCAGACACGCCCCGGCACATATACAGGCACACACGCGTACACACACTTCCCGGCAGACACACACACGCAGGCACACGCCCCAGCAGCCAGTGTCCCTCTCCCACATTCCTGCCACCTGCCAACTCCGGAGGGCATACCCCTTTTGGTCAATCTCAAGGGTGGGATTTCACATCGGGTTTAATCTGGCCAGAGATGTTTAACACCCTCTTCCGACCAAGACTGCCACACACAGCCCACACCCAGGACTCAGGAGATAACAGTGCAGTTATGAGACAGGCGAGACGGTCACAGCCTAGAGAGCTACTCACTATAGCTACTCACTATTTGGGGGCGCCTGGGTGGCTCAGTGGGTTAAGCCTCTGCCTTTGGCTCAGGTCATGATCTCAGGGTCCCAGGATCGAGCCACGCATTGGGTTCCCTGCTCAGCAGGGAACGTGCTTCCTCCTCTCTCTCTGCCTGCCTCTGCCTACTTGTGATCTTGCTCTCTCTGTGTCAAATAAATAAATAAGATTAAAAAAAAAAAAGGAATGAGATCATTTGAACCGTAAGATGTACTTAAAGCCCCTTGCTGAGGGAACTGTAACACGGTATTTTCCAATACACCATGAAACAGAGGATTCCTCTCCTGGCAACAAAATGAGTTAGGGACAAATGTGCTCTGAATTGCTATAACCACTAACAGAAAAGGGACCCTAAGAACATTATGTAAGCAAACTGATTAATAATCACAACCCATTAGTATCTATAGGTTTTATGATATTTTAAATTACAAAATCAAAAGGTTTAATGTTTTCTTGACAACAATTTCAACCACTTTTAAGTTCTGAGAACCTAAAATCTCTTTTTTTTTTTTTAATTATTTTTATTAACGTATGTATTATTTGCCCCGGGGTACAGGTCTGTGAATCGTCAGGCTTACACATTTCACGGAACTCACCATAGCACATGCCCTGCCCAATGTCCATCACCAGCCACCCTCTCCCTACCCCCCTTACCCCCAGCAACCCTCCGTTTGATTTGTGAGATTGTTTTGTAAGAGTCTCTTATGGTTTGTCTCCCTCCCGATCCCGTCTTGCTTCATTTTTTCCTTCCCTACCCCCCAAACTCCCTACCCTGCCTCTCAAATGCCTTAGATCATATGATAACTGTCTTTCTCTGATGGACTTATTTTGCTCAGCACAATACCCTCTAGTTCCATCCACGTCATCGCAAATGGCAAGATTTCATTTCTTTCGATGGCTGCATAGTATTCCATTGCATATATGAACCACATCTTCTTGATCCATTCATCTGTGGGTGGACATCTAGGTTCTCTCCATAGTTTGGCTATTGTGGACATTGCTGCTGTGAACATTCAGGTGCATGTGCCCCTTCGGAGCACTGCATTTGTTATCTTTAGGGTAAATACCTAGTAGTGCGATTGCTGGGTCATAGGATAGCTCTATTATCAACTTTTTGAGGAACCTCCAGAGTGGCTGTACCAGCTTGCATTCCCACCAACAGTGCAGGAGGGTTCCTCTTTCTCCGCATCCTCGCCAGCATCTGTTGTCTCCTGACTTGTTAATTTTAGCCATTCTGACTGGTGTGAGGTGGCATCTCATTGTGGTTTGGATTTGTATTTCCCTGATGCCGAGTGATGTGGAGCACTTTTTCATGGGTCTGTTGGCCATCTGGATGTCTTCTCTGCAGAAATGTCGTTCATCTCCTCTGCCTATTTCTTTCTTGACTGGGTTATTTGTTCTTTGGGTGTTGTGTTTGATATGTTCTTTACAGATTTTGGACACTAGCCCTTTATCCGATATGTCGTTTGCAAATATCTTCTCCCATTCTGTTGGTTGTCTGTTGGTTTTGTTAACTGTTTCCTTTGCTGTGCAAAAGCTTTTGATCTTGATGAAGTCCCAATAGTTCATTTTTGCCCTTGCTTCCCTTGCCTTTGGCAATGTGTCTAGGAAGAAGTGGCTGCGGCTGAGGTCAAAGAGGTTGCCGCCTATGTTCTCCTCAAGGATGATTCCTGTCTCATGTTGGGGTCCTTCATCCATTTTCAGTCTATCTTTGTGTGTGGTGTAAGGAAATGGTCCAGCTTCATCCTTCTGCACGCGGCTGTCCAATTTCCCCAGCACCATTTATTGAAGAGTCTGTCTTTTTTCCATTGGACATTCCTTCCTGCTTTGTCGAAGATTAGTTGACCATAGAGTTGAGGGTCCATTTCTGGGCTCTCTATTCTGTTCCATTGATCTATGTGTCTGTTTTTGTGCCAGTACCATGCTGTCTTGATGATGACAGCTTTGTAATAGAGCTTGAAGTCTGGAATTGTGATGCTGCCAACTTTGGCTTTCTTTTTCAACACTCCTTTGGCTATTCAGGGTCTTTTCTGGGTCCATATAAAATTTAGGATTATTTGTTCCATTTCTTTGAGAAAAATTGATGGTATTTTGATAGGGATTGCATGAAATGTACAGATTGCTTTAGACAGCACAGACATTTTCACAGTATCTGTTCTTCCAATCCAGGAGCATGGAAAGTTTTTCCATTTCTTTGTGTCTTCCTCAATTTCTTTCATGAGTACTTTATAGTTTTCGAGTACAGATTCTCTGCCTCTTTGTTTAGGTTTATTCCTAGGTATCTTTATGGGTTTGGGTGCAATTATACATGGGATGGACTCCTTAATTTCTCTTTCTTCTGTTTTGCTGTTGGTGTCAAAAATGCAAATGTTGGTGTGGGAAATGCAACTGATTTCTGTGCATGGATTTTATATCCTGACACTTTACTGAATTCCTGTATAAGTTCTAGCAGTTTTGCAGTGGAGTCTTTTGGGTTTTCCACATAAAGTATCGTATCATCTGTGAAGAGTGAAAGTTTGACTTTTCTTTGCTGATTCAGATGCCTTTTATTTCTTTTTGTTGCCTGATTGCTGAAGCTAGGACTTCTAGTACTATGCTGAATAGCAGTGGTGATAGTGGGCATCCCTGCTGTGTTCCTGACCTTAGGGGAAAAGTTCTCAGTTTTTCCCCATTGAGAATGATATTTGCAGTGGGTTTTTCACAGATGGCTTTGATGATATTGAGGTATGTACCCTCTATCCCTACACAACGAAGAGTTTTGATCAGGAAGGGATGCTGTACTTTGTCAAATGCTTTTTCAGCATCCATTGATAGTGTCATGTGGTTCTTGTTCTTCCTTTTATTAATGTGTTGTATCACAGTGATTGATTTGCTGATGTTGAACCAACCTTGGAGCCCAGGAATAAATCCCACTTGGTCATGGTGAATAATCCCTTTAATGTACTGTTGGGTCCTACTGGCTAGTATTTTGGTGAGAATTTTCACATCTGTGTTCATCAGGGATATTGGTCTGTAATTCTCCTTTTTGATGGGGTCTTTGTCTGGTTTGGGGATCAAGGTAATGCTGGCCTCATCAAGTGAGTTTGGAAGTTTTCCTTCCATTTCTATTTTTTGGAACAGTTTCAGGAGAATAGTTGTTAATTCTTCTTTAAATGTTTGGTAGAATTCCCCTGGGAAGCCATCTGACCCTGGGCTCTTCTTTGTTGGGAGATTTTTGGTGAAGCTTCAATCTCCTTACTGGTTATGGGTCTATTTACGTGTTTTATTTCTTCCTGGTTCGGTTGTGGTAGTTTATAGGTCTCTAGGAATGCATCCATTTCTTCCAGATTGTCAAATTTGCTGGCGTATAGTTGCTCCTTATACGTTCTTATAAATGTTTGCATTTCTTTGGTGTTGGTTGTGATCTCTCCTCTTTCATTCATGATTTTATTGATTTGGGTCCTTTCTCTTTTCGTTTTGGTAAGTCTGGCCAGAGGTTTATCAGTCCTATTCTTTCAGAGAACCAGCTCCCAGTTTCGTTGATCTGTTCTACTGCTCTTTGGTTTCTATTGCACTGATTTCTGCTCTGATCTTTATTATTTCTCTTCTCCTGCCAGGTTTAGGCTTTCTTGCTGTTCTTTCTCCCACTCCTTTAGGTGGAGGGTTAGGTTGTATATTTGAGACCTTTCTTGTTTCTTGAGAAAGTCTTGTATTGCTATATCCTTTCCTCTCAGGACTGCCTTTGCTGTGTCCCACAGATTTTGAACAGTTGTGTTTTCGTTTTCATTTGTTTCCATGAATTTTTTCAATTCTTTTTAAATTTCCTGGTTGACCCATTCATTAGAAGGATGCTCTTTAGTCTCCATGTATTTGGGTTCTTTCCAACTTTCCTCTTGCGATTGAGTTCTAGCTTCAGAGCATTGTGGTCTGAAAATACGCGGGGAATGATCCCAATCTTTTGGTACCAGTTGAGACCTGATTTGTGACCCAGGATGTGATCTATTCTGGAGAATGTTCCATGTGCACTAGAGAAGAATGTGTATTCTATTCCTTTGGGATGGAATGTTCTGAATAGATCTGTGATGTCCATCGGGTCCAGTGTGTCATTTAAGGCTTTCATTCTTTGTTGGTCTTTTGCTCGGATGATCTGTCCATTTCAGTGAGGGGGCTGTTAAAGTCCCCTACTATTATTGTCCATGTGTTTCTTTGATTTTGTTATTAATTGGTTTATATAATTGACTATTCCCATGTTAGGGGCATAGATATTTGAAATTGTTAGAACTTCTTGTTGGACAGACCCTTTAAGTATGATATAGTGTCCTTCCTCATCTCTTATTGTAGCCTTTGGCTTAAAATCTAAACTATCTGAAATAAGGATTGCCACCCCAGCTTTCTTTTGATGTCCATTAGTATGGCAAATTGTTTCCCACCCCTCACTTTAAATCTGAAGGTGTCTTTGGGTCTAAAATGAGTTTCTTGCAGACAGCATATCGATGGGTCTTGTTTTGTTTTGTTTTGTTTTTTATCCATTGTAAACCCTGTGTCTTTTGATTGGGCATTTAGCCCTTAATATTCAGGGTGACTATTGAGAGATATGAACTTAATGCCAATGCATTGCCTGTCAGGTGACTGTTACTGTATATTGTCTCTGTTCCCTTCTGGTCTGTTAATTTTAGGCTCTCTCTTTGCTTAGAGGACCTCTTTTGATATTTCCCATAGGGCTGATTTGGTGTTTGCAAATTCTTTTAATTTTTGTTTGTTCTGAAAGCTTTTTATCTCTCCTTCTATTTTCACTGACAGTCTAGCTGGATATAGTATTTGGGGCTGCATATTTTTCTTGTTCAGTGCTCGGAATATATCACGCCAGTTCCTTCTGGCCTGCCAGGTGAGAACCCAACATCTTAATAGTCATGATTCTGACCACCACGCTACAGATACCCTGTGCTCACAGAGCCAAAAGGGCCTCCGGATCATGCCCAGGGTGTGCACGGCTTGGCCCCCGACGACGGCGGGAGCTGCCGGGCCCTGCAGGCCCTGGAGCGGCAGCAAGGGCCTCCCTCCCCACTTTGCGCTCCCAGGCTTGTGCCTCGCATGCCCACTGCTCACCAGCTGAGCACCCTGGAAGCACCCCCCATCCCCGTCCAAGCTGAGGCGCACCACATCTCAGGATGCCCGCTGGGACCGAGATGGGCAGACGCCGCCATCACCATTCGCCTGCACGGCACACACTCCGGTGGGCGCCATGGCCAGTCATCACTGTACACCCAGCAGCAGGGCTCGGAGGCTGGGACGGCCCCCCACGCTCCAGCTGTCCTCTGGGCTCAAGGGGTGGGAGGGAAGAACAAGCTGAAGCCTCTGCTCCACACTCCCGGGGGGGGGGCGGCCTCCAGGGCTGAGCGAGCGCTGCCATTTCTTGCTGCGGTGGGCCCCTCTCCCCACCGCCGCAGGAACACCGGCCAGGACTGACCCACTGTGTGCACAGGCGCATGCACATCCAGGGGACCGCAGTCACCATGACTCAAGAATCACACAGCAATGCCAGGTCCCCGGCCACATGGCATCCCCAAAACTTCATCTCTCCTGCCTCCGCGCCCTTCTAAGTCAGGCAAGCCTGAAACAGAAGAAAAGACACCCTCTCCCTAGGCCAACACGGCCACAGACGCAGGGAGCAGCGCTCCGCAGAGATGGGCCTGCCCCTCGGCTGGAGCCCACGCAGGCACGGAGCCCCTCAGGGAGAAGACGGGTCTCTGTCAACAGTCAACAGGTGCCACAGCTCACCACCAGAAAGTTGCCTAGGGACAAAAGGCAGCACTAGAAACTCCAGGAATGGCCAGCGACGGCCACGTGTTAAGTCACACGACGGGAGGGACTGGGTGAGCCCCAACACTGTGGGTCAGGAAAGTGTTTACAGAATGGGGAGCGCCCACTTTGCCTGTACACTGAGGAACACGCGGGGCTTCCTCAGGAAGCATGTGTCGTTTGTGTCATGAAGAGAATCTTTTCGGGACAGCGCAAGCAAGAAGCGGCAAGAGAGAGCAGCACGCGAGCCGCAGCCCCAAGCCAGCCGCGCACAGGGGATGGGCGGGCAGCAGGCGCATCACAAGGGGGAGGGTGCACGTGTGGCTGTGGACGGCAGCCAGAGCCCCAAGGTGCGGCTGGGTGGCTGGCAGAGGAGAACCCAGTAGGAAGGTTGGAGAGGAACTGGGCCAGCGAAGCACCTGGACAGACCCCCACCAGCGGGGCAGGCCTAGGGGCAAAGGGGCTTGGACTCACCAGGGCCACCAGAACCCAAAACTCAGCAAGGGGAGGCAGTGCTGGGGTGCACGGCCAGGCACACCCGTGTGTGGCACAGATGCAAAACGGTGCAGCCATGCCCACAAGCCACGTGGCCCCTGCTCAGGGGCAGCAGACCTACCCCAGAAACAAACGCACCTGCGAGGTTCACACAGTGTCACAGCCATCGGCAAAGCCCCAGAAGAGACCCAGCGCGTCACAAGTGAGCCCGCTCACACAAAAACTTCCCGTCTCTGACTGGAGGGCTCTGGTCTTCAGGGCTGGTGAGTACAGAGAGCTGGGGCCACTAACTCGATATGCCTCCTTGCAAGGTGCCTGTCCCCTGCTATCCGATCCCAGGCCCGCTGGAGGTGCTCTGGACCAGGAAGCCGACCTCCAGCAAAGGAGACTACCCTCCAGAACTGCCTAACCAG
The DNA here is from genome assembly GCF_022355385.1 of Mustela nigripes. Lineage (NCBI taxonomy): Eukaryota > Metazoa > Chordata > Mammalia > Carnivora > Mustelidae > Mustela > Mustela nigripes. The sequence goes on along the minus strand of NC_081571.1, from coordinate 84,612,663 downwards.
TCCAAGGCTTTCAGAGCAGAACCAGGTTTCCTCAGGGAGGAAGGAGCCCTGCTGCTACGTCCCGGCTGCCAGCCAGCCCCCCACATTTCAGATCTGCCAGCCCCCTTGTCATGAGGGCCGGTTCCACAAAATGAGCCTCTCTCGCACTCGCCACGGCCTCCCACAGGCTCTGCCTCTGGAGAAGTCTGTAGACGCGGGGATCTGGAAACGGGCCAGACCCGCAGCAAGAAGAGGCAGGCAAAGCAAAGGCACGGGTGGCACCGAAGGCCAGGAGGGCGAGCAGAGCCGCAGCCAGGACCCAATGAACAGGGCAAAAGCAGCAAGCCCCGCCTGGGAGCGCACGGGACCACCATGGGACGGGGCATCACAGCCAGAGCTCGGGCAGGAGCAGGCAAGCAGGAGACCTCATCTCAGGAGCGGCTCACACCACCAGCTGAGGGCAGCAGGGTCCCTATGAGTGCCCGGGGCCCCGCACAGCTCAGGTGCCCGCCCGTTTCCAAGTTCTCAGTAGGTAGACCTAGAAGCAGAGGCAAGCTGGCCCTGCAGGTGCAATAGGGCACAGGGGCACAAGGTCCAGACAAAAAGTGAGACTGGGCCCCGCCCCTCAATGCCCAGCCTGCACCGGGCCCAGGCCGCAGCCCCCCTTGGGCCGCCCCCCACCCTGCTGCTGACCCCCCAAAGTGAGAGCCAGCCACGGCCCCTCGTGGTCACTCCAGAGGGACGGCTCTCGGCACACGCTGCCGGCCACACCCCTGGGCTCCCAGACCCGTCTGTGCCAGAGGGTGAGGCATCACTCAGCGCGACCCTGGCGAGCCTTTGCCGAACCCCGTCAGGAACGGCCGGCAGCGACTGAATCAGACGACACCGCGCGACCCGCACGGGCTCCTCAACCTCATGAAACACCAGGGAGCAGCGAGGAGCCAAGTCAGCAGCACGCGGCCTAAAGTCATCCTCAAACTCCTGAGCCGGAAGCAAAGGGGACTGCAGGTGGGAACGCTCGTGCCCAGCAGGCGGCGTGGGGCGGAGCTGGGGCGGCCCGACAGCCCGGCCCGCTCCGGCCGCCGCAGCACAGGCGGGCGTCCCATCCGACAGACAAACGGCTGGGCCACGACAACTCCTTGGGATGCGCACAGGTCCTCGGGCGGCTCACAGGCGGGGCCAAAGCCGGGTCGGGGCCATGTGGTCTGGGCTCACCCCTGGGGGCAGGGGCAGCGCCCCGGAAGAAGGCAAGGAGCAGAGGCACCTGGGAGCCCACACGGGCTGCAGCCGAGGCACAGAAGCAGAGGCAGAGGCCTGGAGAGCCTCGAGGGGCAGCCCTCCTCGTCCAGCCGCGAGCGGAGCACCAAGCCTGGACAAGGTACGGCGGCCGCAGAGCCACCAGGCCGCACCTAAGGAGGACAGGAAATACCTAAACCGTGCAGGCAGCTACCACCAGAGTGTTCTAGGGAACCCAGGAAGCTGCTCTCTGGACCCCCAACCCAAGCCCCCACCCCACCCTCAGACTCGGCAGGACGCAAACTGTTCGCAGCTAAGAAGGAAACGGAGACGAGCAGCAGGCGGGACCCCCGGTCCCCAAACAGTAAAGACAAACACCAGAACGAAGGATACCCGTCGTTCCCAAGGGAGCAAGGTTGCCAGACTTTTTTCACAATCACTTCTGCTTCATCAATTTATCAAAACACGTCACGCCCACAAGTCCTGAAACCCTACGGGTCCCTGGTTACACTCCAGCGTCTCACCCAAGCCTCTGTGAACAGTGAAAGCCACCGAGATAAACCGTCTACACCTCTCAGCAGGCTCTCCGTCCTTGTACGGGAAGCAGAAGGGCACGGGCTCCACAGAAAAGCAGGACGCTGCCCACGGCCTTCCAAAAACACAGAAACCAGGAGAGCATGGGCGGGCCCACAGCCCATCTTGGGGGAGAGTGGCCAGCAGGACAAGACCAGCTGAGCCCGACAAGGCACAGGCCGGGGGCCCTGCAAGGCCCGAGGGCCTCTGTGGGCATCTGAAGGTGACACCCAAAGCCACAGAAGGGACAGGGCGTGAGCCCTCCACCCCAAACCACGCCGGCCTGCTGAGCCACATGTGGAAGGGCCCCGCAGGGCAGGAGACAGCTGGGCTCCTGCCCCACTTGCCCGCAGCAGACGGAAGAGAAGGGGCTGGGCCACAAGCCTCATTTCACGAGCCAAGAGACCCCGTGTTCGGGCCTCCATCCAGCAGACGCGGACAGAGCAGAGGCATCAACAGTGCTACGGGCAGCCGGTAGTCGCCCATCGTCTCCTCCGGCCTGGCGCTTCCACGGCTAGTCTCCCCAAGGAAACCAGCAGCAGCTCAAACGCACTGGCAGAAGTTCCTCACAGTCCCTCTACGGGGGGAGCCATGGGGCCCTGGGGGGAGCAGGGGCTGCGACTAATCCACCCCCCGCCCGCCCATGAACATACACACGGGGCCTCCTGACGGCGAGGACGCTGACCCGCACACGACGTGTGCACCACAAGCCCTGGATTCGAGGCTGTCCTGGCCGGCGCCGTGCGCAGAGCAGACACCTGGAGGGCTCACGGCGGCCCCGAGGTGGAGGGAGCACATGCCCTGGGCACATTCTCGCATGTCCACACACCGCACGTGACTTACAGACCAAGACGAGCTCCACCGCCGCCGCGGGCCCGCAGGTGGCGCGTCCGGCTGAGCTCCAAACAGCGCGCCGCCCCTTCTGCCGGGGCCCCGGGCCGAGCCCGCCTGCAGCAGGGCCCCCACCGCTGACCGGGCCTCTCACACCAGAGAAACCCGCAGATCCAGCAAACGGAACACTCTATCAACAGAAGGGTATTCAGAAAGAGACGCCTTACCTTTTCCAGGACTAAGGTTCTGGTCTATGAAGACCTTGAGTTCCCCGTTGGCTTCAATTAGAGCGGCCTGTGAAAGCAACAGGGACAGTCAATGCGCGTCCGAGAGAGTGACAAGCCGCCCGCCGGAGGGGCTGCAAGTCACAGAGTAAAGACACAACGGTCACCCTTACGCAAACAAGGACAGGACACCATGCAGGGAGCACAGGGCCTCCCGCCGCCGAGCTCTCCGGCCGGACCCTCAGCGGAGAAAAGGCGTTCGGCGACATCCGCCTCCACAGCTCGGCCGGCACGCGTGACGGAAACAGCTTCCGCAGAGGAAGTCCGCGTGCGCGTTCCATGGCCCGCCTGAGCCCGGCGAGCGCACAGCGCGGTGGACGTGGAAATTCATCTGCCCACCCTGAGAGCAGCCTAGTAACGGGACCTGGGAAGAGGGTCCCCCGGCGCCCCGGGCGCGGCAGGAGCGTGGGCACGGCGGCACCGTGGGACATGCCTGTCATGCGGGGCCCCCACCTCGTAAGCAGGACATCCGCATAGCACGAGGCACTGGGGCACCGGGAGGAATGTCACAGCGCACAGTGCGCAAAGGCACAGAAAAGGCCTGCAGGGCCCTCAGGACGCTACCAGAGGTCGTGTCCAGTCGAGGAACGACTGCTGCCTTGCCTCCTGCTTTCGTTCACCTCGGCTCCCCATGGAAGGAGGCAGTCGTGGGCACGCTCCCCTGTAGGTGGCCCAGGTCCCGAGCTCGCCCCCTTCACCAGGCACCAGCCAAGGGCATCTGCACGCCACCCTGAGCCGGCACAGGGCCTGGGGGGGTCCTAGAAAACCAAGCCTCCTGCAGCCACCTCTCATTCATGCCCCGTACCCACATGCACACACACGTCCACACAGACGCAGGTACGACACCCACATGTGCACACGCGTGTGCATAAACACACACACACGAACCACAACAAAGGTCAGCCAAGCCTGGCAGACAAGCTCCCTCCTGCCCAGGCCTCTAACCGCTCCTGGTCCGGCAGGAGAACCCCCCAAGAACGCCCAGATGTCCGGGGCCTGAGTCCACCGTCACCTCAAACACACCCAGAGCATATCACGTGTCTGTGCGGGCACAGGCCAGCCTGCGGGGGGATGTGACAGCTCCCAGCACCATCCTGCTTGTCCAGGAAGCCCCACGGCCCCCCACCCTGAGCAAACGCAGTCCCCAGGGGGACAACCCAGGCCAGGCCCTCCAGAGGGCCAACTCCCAAGTGCACCTGCGGCAGCGACAAGCTCGCCGGGGCCTGGCACAGGAGACCACCCACCTTGGGCCTGCGGCAGCCCAGGCACAGGCTGACCATCTCCACTGGGCGCACAGTGAACAAACCAAACGCACCCAAAATGCACAATCGACACCAAAAACCAGAGCACACGTCCTACCCGCTGAATTCACCGGAGACAGAAGTCGGGCCCGCACAGGGAGAGGCCCACTGCACGGTCTCAGAACCTGGCAACATCACACAGGCCACGTTTCCCGGACTCTCCCGAACCCCAGCTTCCAACAGAAACGGAGGGAGCCCAGTGCAGGCCCGCGAGGAGGACCCACTCCGAGGCCCGGCTGGACGGGGTGGTCACCGACCGGGAGGCAGGTGAAGAGGACCTTTCTTCTTGCTGGGGGAGCAGCACCAGGCTGGTCCCAGGAAACAGGCTCCAAGGACCCCAGAGCCACAGGACACCAAAGGCCACAGAGCAAGGAGCTAGCCGAGGCAGGGGAGGGCCTCAGCCCCCCACGCTGACAGCAGCGCCCGTCAGACGGCCCCAGGCTCCTTGCAGATCCCTGGCGCTGCCAGCTCCTTCTGCCCACGGCCCCAAGGGCGCTCCATCCCACAGACAGTGGCCCTGACCTCCTTGTCCACACCAGAGCAAACGGAGACAAGAACCACAAAGGCCCGAGGAGAACAGGGCCCATCACTGCCCACGTGGCTCTGCCTCAGTGGGACCGGCAGGACCCGGCGTGTGCCCCGACCTGCTGCCACCAGACGTCCTGCTTCGGTGCGGCAGTCATGAGCACGGCAGCCCTGGCCGCTCATAGGAAGGCCAAGCGCGCGGCCATCCCCCTCCCCAGAGATGGCGATCACGGTTGGCACAGCAGTGGCACCACCCTGGCAACCTACGCCTCACAACCCAAATCAGGAACCAATTTGGGGAGCCCCAGCTCCCCCAGGGGACACCCAGTCCACTCACACTATCCGTCAACGCAGCCCGTCCTCCCTGGAGGGGGACTGCCTACAGAAGGCATCCAATGGGCAGCCCGGGCCAGGAACAGACCGGCACGGCCCTTTCTGGCGAAGTCTGGGAACGGGTGAAGAGGCCAGTCCCTCCTGCCGGTCTCAGTGACAGAGCTGAGGAGTCACTGGAGAACACAGGGACCAGGACAGACAGGAAGACGCTGGCAGAGCCAGCAGGATGAAGGGAGCCCCCCAAGCCCTGGACGAGAGACAGGTCCAACCCGCGAGCATCGAGTCTGCTCGCCGACGCCAGAAAAAGCCCAGTGTGAACGCGGCTCCCTCGTGCCCAGTAAGACCCATTCTGTCTCCTGCACCCGCCAGCACTCCTGCAAGAGGGAGCCACATTCGCAGAGCCCCCCACCACGCATGCAGCACACAGGGCCCAGCGAGAGCCCCGGGATGCACGGTGGCCCTGCCCAGAGTGCATCCCGCCACAGTGCATCCAGACACAGGGCCGGGCAGGCCCTGACTGGCGGGGCTGCCGTTCCCTGCCAGGCCAGCAGCCCGTGGGCCAGACACTGGCAGCTGCCAACTGCGACCCAGCCTGAGCGCTACGGACCCAGGGACCCAGGGCCGTTTCCAGAACTATGCCGCCTCCATGGGATCCACTTCCCAGAGAGCTGCTGGTTCAGTCAACATGCACCTGCCTTGTGCCCAAGCCAAGACCGACAGCACAGTCAAGAAGACCCAGGAAGAAGACCACGGGCTGGCCACTGGTTCCTGCGGACGCCTGCACTGCCCACACTTGGGACAGTGGCCAGTTGACCCGACAGCAAGTCTCCCAGGCACAGAAACGCTCGTGTCACGACACGTCAGAATCACAGGAGGTACAAGACTGCTTCTCGCTGGCGAACTCGGGAAACAGAGAGACGACTGCCAATGCTCTTGCTCAGGGGGAGACGGAGAACACAGTGCAGAAAGCCTACAAGGCCGCCGGCAGGACGGCCACCTTGTCACAGACGCAGGAGCCCCCGGGCCCCAGGTGCTCCAGCTGGGGCGGGAGGCCGGGCTCTAGGACCCGGAGGGTTCCGTGGCACCCAGCAGCCCTTTCCTCCCCGGGGGGCTGGAGTGGGAGCAGAGAGGGAGGCTGGTGGGGAGGTGAGCAGAGGTGGCGAGGCGCGGGGCGGGGGGGGGGGGGGGGGGGGGGGGGCCACTGGGGAGACCAGCGATCCGGGCACATGCCTTCTGGCTGCCGTCGATCTGGGCGGCGTCTCCCTGTGACCCGGCCACCCCAACCGGGCCACAGACACCGTGCGGGAGAAGAAATGCTGTGATTTTAACCTGAGCTCTGAGGCCTCTGTTTCACGACAACAGAGCACAGTGGTCAATGATTTTTCTCTAGATCATAAGAGAAAGTACTACTTTTCACCAACTGGGAAGTCACTGCACGCACTTTTGAAGCAAACGCAGATTTGACCCACGTGTCCTAGTGACACGTGACTAACTGCCAATTACCAGAGATGAACCGTCATGACCGAAACGACACCTCCAGGCCTCCCGACCTCAGACAAAGACCGTCCAGGAGGAGCGAGTAGGCCCCATGGCGCCTGGCAGAGCTGGATCGCACCGACGGCCCAGCCAGCAATGGCCTGGCAGCCAGTGACGCCAGAGCCGGACAGCCTCTGGAGGTCCACCAGCCTCCACGTACGGGTGGCCTGAACAGGGGCCGGCACCGGTTCACCCCGCCCGAATGCCGACACACTCACAGCACAAGCCAGCGACCGGGCCCCACCGGGCTCCTGAAGAGGACGGAAATCACACCTGGGCTTGACGAGCAACTCGGGGACACACCTGCCTGCTGCAAGCTGTGTGTCCACCCAGTCCGCAGGTGCACGGCCCCCCAGGGCCAGTCCCTCCCGGGTGGCAGCCAACACCATGGACATGGGGGCAGGGGGCATCGCTCGGCAGCAGCGTGTAGCCAGCGTGAAGTCCCGGAGAGAAGCGGGTCTGTCTGAACCACACAGACTGACTCAGCCGGCATCACCCAGAACCCCCACTCTCCCCCCCAGTCCCGGGCTCAGTTCTCCCCTGACGGTGCTTTTCTAAAACACCACCCCCTTCACAGGACACTGAACATCGGAGAGACCTCAGGGGGCTCACCGTGGTAAGGGGTGGCAAGACCCGACCGAGGACAGCAGGAAATCACTATTGCCTTTCCCGGGAAGAGCTCCCCGCTGTGGATCTGTCTGTGCCTGAGCTATGAGACCCCCTGCTCAGGTGCTGACCCCCCACAGCTGTCCCCCGTGGGGCAGCCGGCTGCCTCGTGCCGCACTCGGCTCCCTCCCCAGACGCCCACCCCAGGCTCTCCTGCGGGGGTGGGGGGCGGACCCGGGCTAGTCCCCATGTGCAGGATGAGAGCAGTGCAAGCCCACCTCCCTCATCACGGCACAGGGCCACCGGGGCTCCACACGGAAGGCCAGCGCAAGGTGGTCCCTGTGAGGGGTCGTCAGAGCAGCCTGAAGAGCGGCCCACCAGCGACGACCGGGACCACGAGGGGTGCACGTGGCGGAACTCCCTTCCCGAGGACGCGTGGACTGGGGGCGCCAATCACACCTGACAAAGTCAGGAACCTGCCGTCTGTGCGGAGTGTGCAGTGGGGCGTGGAAAAGGTGCCGCGCACGGAGTTCCCTCTTCACCACTCTGGGGTCTCAGGCCTGCCTCCTGTCTCTGTGGGAGGAGGAACACGCCGCCTTCCTGCCGCAGGACCCCCAGGACCCGCAGGACCCAGCCAGAGGGGGCCCAGATGTGCCACGCCCAGGTGTGCAGCTCCCCCCACCAGAGCCCCGAGCCCCTGCCTCGCCCTCGGCCAACCAGGACCTCCGTGATGCTCCAACACGAACCCGTTGTCACGGGGTTAGTCAGCCAATACGGCGGAGCCTCAGTTACACAGCCATGGACGAGGGCCCGGGAAGGGGCCCGGCCACACCGCCCACTGGCCCGGCCACACCGCCCACTGGCCTCCCATCCTCTGCCCAGAGGCAAGACCTGAACGCACCGGACAAACACAGAAATGCAGGACGTGTTCTGTTTTTTAAAAGCTATTCCTGAAATTGCGGCCAATTTTAAGATAAGCACACGGGCCATATTTTTCCTCAAGAGCTTTAACTTGAGGTGCAAACTTTTCTTACCCTCCAGTAACAAAACACTGAAACACTAACTCTGGTTTCACACGTAAACCAGAGACAGAAGCACTCGTTGGGCTCAGCGCGCCTCAGCAACCCCACAGACATGGTCTGTCCTGTCGTGTCTGGACCACATGGGGACACGACAGGCCGCTCTGCTCTCGCAGTGGCCCGAGGACCCCGCTCACGGCACCAAAGCACCAGGCTGCACGGGGAAACGGCGCTGGAGAGCTTTAGCTGGCTCAGCAGAACCGAGCTCCAGCCTCATCCACAGGCCGCCCGCCCTGGATCCCTGCTCCTCTCCGCCCTCTCTCTGGAACAACCTCGCCGACACAGACTTCCTCAGGCGCCCGTGGGATCAAGGGCGGGCCCCTCGGCAGAGACGGCCCCACGCTTCCCACCACCGCCCTGCGTGCTTTGACTCCCGCACCGGTTACTTCCTGCTGCCCCGTGCCCACTGGAACAGAAGCCCTGGGAGGCGGATGCCGGCCGGGGCGGGGGCGTGCTGGGGAGTACTGAGCGGCACCCAGGCAGCCACAGCAGGTCTGGAGCACATGGCAAGCCTCCTCCGGCAGAAGTTTACTCCCCAGAAGAGGCAGCGGGCCGGGCAGTTTGCCAACTGAAATGCAGACGTAATTCCAAGACAGAAGCACAAAAACACCGAGACGGGGCCAACACGAGGACGAAGAGTCGAGGTCTCCAATGGCGTCACGGGCACGCGGAGACCTGGGAAAGCACAGAGAGAAAAACGTGCACAGCCTCCTCCTTACAAACGCTCAACACAGAGCGTCGGCAAGTGCCGCTGTCCAGACGCCCAGTAAGAACCCACGAGGGCCGAGACAGGGTCCCCCCTCCTCTGCAGACCTGGCCCAACTCTCCTCCTTCCAGAGGCCCCCCTGGACCAGCACATGCAGTGCTCGGTGAGAGCCATGCGCAGCCCAAGGGAGCAGGGAGCGCACAGGAGCTGCTGGTGGCCGGTGGCCGAGGGGATGACGGAGAACGAGAAAACGTGCCCACGGCACTGCTCGTACCAGCAGTGAGCTGGTGTAAGAGACGGCAAGGGAGGCCTCTCACACAGCAAGAGACACGGAGCACCCAGGAGCGATCCCACGACAGAAGCACGCTGCGCCCCGCAGAGGCCGCCCAACCTCCCCGAGGGGTGCACGGCACGTCACTGAGCGGAAACGTCCACACCACAAATCACACTGCAGAATGCAAGACGACCGTCAACACCACCAGCCCTAGGACGGACGTGCGCAGGGGCAGAGCGGAGGTACGGCGAAGGACCCTCCGCGGGGCCGCCCCACTCTCCCCAGGGTCCCACACAGACCGACCCTCGGCTGCAGAGCAAACAGGACCAGGGCTTCTGGCACGACCAGCGTCGAGGACAGGCCGGGTCCCGCAGACACCCATGGGGTCCTTCTTGCATCCAGCGTGGGACGGAGCCTCCGGGCTCCGAGCTGCGTGGCCCTGCCCAATCCCCCTCTTGAGTGGGGCCACACCTGGTGACGAGACCTGCAAAGGCTTCGGCTGCAGGAGCCGGTCCTGCTGGCAAGTCTCTCGCCCCGTGTGTGTGTGTGTGTGTGTGTGTGTGTGTGTGCGTGCGCGTGTGCACTTCGCTCCATCAGCTCCCCACGCCCCTCCCGGCTGTTCCCTGCCCCCAGGGACATCAGCCACCCCAGAAAGGGCCCACAAGCCAGGAACTGAGGGCAGTCTCCAACCAGCAGCCCAGAAGGGAACGGATCCCGCCCTGGACCAGGTGAGGGAGCTCAGACACGGTCCTGCCCACAGGGACCATCTGGCCACCCCGGGTCCCGGAGGGAGAGCCAGCCCAGGGGTGGCCGAGGGGTAACGCCACCTTAGTAACAACAACCCCGGCAGCTGGGCGAGACGCGCCAAGAACAGCGGAGCATGCGGACGCGCCGGGGCCCACGGCCTCGACTCCGCACCAGCGCCTCCCTGCCTTACCCGCCCGAGCAGGCTCCGTCCTAGCAGAGAAGGCACCGCAGGGACTTCCCAAAGCAATCAGACGTGGCACGTTATGCAAAAAAGTCGCTGGAAAGCGAAGGCCCATGACATAAAGAACAGGCCCCGAGCGGACAAAGCGTCCAGTGGAGACGAGTGGCAGCGCCGTGCCCAGCAGTGGGCTCACATGGAGCCCGGCCCAAAGCACACACCACGAGCCACTGCCCCTGCCTCCACTCCCAGCCCGCGGAGGCAGGCACAGCCCCAAGGAAGCTCTGCAAGCAGCCCAGAGGCCCATCAGCAGGACCAAATGCGTGAGGACACGTCCCGACAGGACACCCGCTGTCCGACAATACTAACAAACCGTCGTCTGTCATCCCGGGAGACATGCACGAGAACGCTGCGTGGAAGCACGCGGCGTCTGCCACCGGCTTCACGATCCCCTGCGGGCGGAGAAGCACGGACCAGCCGCTGTGAGCAGCGCTACCTGGGACGCGGGCGGGTGCAGGGTCCGCCATGTTCTCTCCACACCTGCACACGTCTCAAATGTCCCATGGGACTGGATCTTCAGTCATATACGTCCACAGACACCCGTGAACCCAGAAGTCGCGGCATGCAAGAGCAGGGAACCAGAACGTGGGAGTCTGTTCACGGAAAGCCGCTGGGGACGCGCATGTTCAAACACACACACTGGGGCCTAAGCCCCAGACCGCGTCCCGCACATCACCAGGAGAGTCACCCTGGACTGACTGTCGGCAGTCGGCTCTGTGACCTCTTCTGAATTCGTCCTGAGACGCTGTTTCGTGACCGGGTAAAGCAGAGGCTGGACAAAGGATACGGGGTCCCAAGGATGACGAAATATAGTGACGACGCGGGACGGGTCAGGATGCAGGCTAGAGGTCACGGGTCGGGGGTCGGGACTGGAGGGGCGACCGGGGAAAAGCAACCAAGATGGCGGCAAGCGTCAACGGAGCAGAGGCCCACATCTGCAGACCGGAGAGAGCGAGACGGAAGGTCACGGAGAGCTGGCCCTGAGCCACAGGCAGGGCAGTGCTGGCTGGAGAGCCGAAGGGCTGGTCTGGAGAAGACACACAGGCCTGTGCCCAGAGCACACTCCAGAGAGCAGCCGTGAGAAACCAGCGTCCTCGGGAGAGAGTCTCCAGCCCGTCCGGAAGGAGCAGCCCGGGAACAGGAGTAAATCCGCAAACCCCAGCAAGTCGGGGGTAAGGGGAGCAGCGGGCGTGGCATGGCGCAGAGTGAGGGCGCGCACCGCCGCCAGCGTTTCTGAAATTCGGGTGAGACCTGGGTTCTCCGCCAGGGCCCACGCCACCGGCAGCCGACAAACAAGGCACGGCTGCGCCTGCGTCTGCACCCGCCCGGCCAGCAAAACCAGCCCCAGCCTCGGCCACGCTCCAGCGTCCTGCTTCACGGCCGTCCACGACGCGCGGGGTCTCCCGACACAGAGACGCCCGCAGCCCGGGGCTCCTGGGAGCGTCTCCATCTCACCTCTGCCCCGCTCTCCTCACAAAACCGGGCCCGACCTCACCAGACTCATGACACCACTACCCCCAGCCCGCCGCGGAAAGCACAGGCAGCACGGCCTCCAACTGCCGCCAGAACCCGAGGTCTGTGCGCCTCCTTGGGTGCGCCTCTCGCTCCCCAGAGCCACAGCCCTTCCCAGGCAGACGCAGCCGGAACCACAGCACCGTCTGTCCCCCACCTGACTGCACTCTGCACTTCACCCTTTGCCTTTTTTGCCAAAACAATGTCCCATTCATGGGGCGCCTGGGGGGCTCCGTGGGTCAAGCCTCTGCCTTCGGCTCAGGTCATGATCTCGGGGTCCTGGGATCGAGTCCCGCATCGGGCTCTCTGCTCAGCGGGGAGCCTGCTTCCTCCTCTCTCTCTGCCTGTGTCTCTGTCTACTTGTGATCTCTGTCTGTCAAGTAAATAAATAAAATCTTTTTTTAAAAAAATGTCCAATTCATTCTAGAGCACGCAGAAATGCAAACCTGCCTGGAAGAAAATATAGCACGGTCCACAACAACGTGAGAGTATTTGCCTCCACCGGGCTTTCTGGTGTTTCCACAGCCGATCAGCTCGGAGGCAGCACACCTGGGGAGGGGGAGGGGGAGTGCTCCCGGGGACCACAGCGACTCCTAGGGGGCCGCGCAGCAGCAGCTGGGATGTGACCGGCAAGTCATTCCCCAGAAGAGCAGGAGTCCGCCTTCTTTATAACAACAAAGGCTGAACCCACCAGACGGCCACACTGAGCGCTTTTCTCCTTAACCAAAGTCCACGCTCCCCAACTGCCCCATAGCGACCCTCCTGACAGCCGTGCCCCAGCCTCAACCCCTAAAGGGGGTGCCCCAGGGGTCCGAGGCTCCATCCACCCAGGAGGGGCTCCCGCTGCTCACCTCCTACACAGTGTGGCCGAACTGCAGTCAGGGCAGAGAGCTGTCAAGGAACAGGACTACGACGCATCTGGGGCACCTGGGCACCCTAGGATCCCGACAGCAAAGCAGCATCCCCTACGTCCCTTCTCCAAGAGCCTGACGCCCCCTGCAACCCAACCCGGTTCCCAAGCTCCAGCCCTAACAAGGCCCGAGCCGCTCACTAGGACTGGGGTCCTCCCCCAAAGCTCCGGTGAGACCAACCGCTCTCAGCCACGAAGCGTGTCGACGAGGCCCGGGCCTGCGTGAGCTCCCGAGCCCTTCAAAGCCACACACAGGTCTTGCTCTCAGAGCCCATCCGAGTGCTACCAGGCTGGGCGCGACACGAGCTGGGCCTGGCCTTTGCCCTTCGCTGCCCCGAGAGGAAGGGACAGGACGCTTGTCACCTTCATTCTACCGACAAGTCACCAAGCCTAGAGAGGACTGAGCAACAGGGACAGCCGGACTCTGAGCCGCAGGGAGGGTCCACTCGGAACCCTGCCTCCGGCCGGACACAAACTTCATTTCCAGGACACACCCATGGCCCGTGGCTTCGAGAACAGGGCAGTGGGGTCCAGGCCCACAGGCTTCCCTGGAAGTAAGACCAGGGCAGGAGACATTTCTGCACGTTACCAGCAAACTGAAGAACGCGCTACTCTGACCTCTCTCCTGGGAAAGTCACTGCAGGGCACCCTCTCCCTGTCAGAAAGACCCCCAACGTCCCTTTCAACAAAATGCCAGTCTTCGAGGCCAGGAGTGTGAGCTAGGACCGGTCCTTTACCACCTCCAGGGGCTTCCCGGGCCCAGGCGGGGCCTTTCCCCCCAACGGGAAGGGGTGCGCCATGGCACAGCACGAGCACAGCTTCTAGCCACGGCGTCGCTGCAACCACCCAGGACGCGCGAGGTCAGCGCCTCAGGCCTCAGACACACTGACCGGCACCCTAACCACCTCCTCACCCCTCCTGCCCCCAAAGCGACATGCGGCCCTGCAGCTCCGTATGGGGCAACTGTCCCATCTGTCAGCGAAGGAAGAGGTGCGTGCAGGGGAGGAAGGTGCCCCCGAGAGCCCCCACTTCCGGCTGGGAAGCGCTCCAGCACCTGCGTCTACAAGCCCGGTTTCAAAGCTCCCTGCAGTTGCAAAACCCCATGACATTGTTTAATTTTGTGACTTCCCTCCGGCCTCAGCTGGTGCTGGTGCTGGGGGAGGGCACATCGGGGCACCCTAAAACAAGGACGGGACAGCTCGCAACCCACAGCCAGGACGGCGAGCCTCCTTAGTCACGCGGCGTTACGGCAAACGTTCGTCTTTTCTGTTGTATCTCATCACTCAATTTTCAAAAAGAAAGGGGTTGGGTACCTGGGCGGCTCAGCAGGTTAGAGCCGCTGCCTTCGGCTCAGGTCATGATCCCAGGGTCCTGGGATCGAGCCCCGCATCGGGCTCTCTGCTCCGCGGGGAGCCTGCTTCCCCCTCTCTCTGCCTGCTTGTGAGCTCTGTCTGCCAGATAAATAAACAAAATCTTTGAAAAGAAAGAAAGAGAGAGAGAGAGAGAGAAGAAAGAAGGCTGCAGGAGCGCTGACGACCCCAGACAAGTGCCTCGGGCACGGCCTGGGCTAACCGTGAGGTGCGCGGCACAGCAGCCAGGCGGGACTTCACACCGGACCCCCGCTCAGCCCCGGGACAGACGGGCAGGTTGGACTCCGACATACACAGCCCCTCCTCACCCTCCCTGCCTCTGACTAGGACTTAGTTCTGTCGACACAGGAGGGATAAGACATGGTCACTCAAATCCTCATTTTTTGGAAAAGCAAATAAAGAGGAACGGAAGACCTGTTCGAGGCGGAATCCACGCCGGGAATCCTTCCGAACAGGAAGATGCCGCGCAGGGCTGCGCGAGCCCGACGGGCCACCCTCACGCTCAGAAGTTACCGGAACACCAGCCGCCGCCCCGCACGCGGGCCTCAGAGGGTCCCAAACGTCGCTCTGAGGGAAGATAAGCTACATAAACAAACCCACCAAACAGCACAGACGTTTAAACCACCTGAACCACCTGTACTGACCCTAAAAATTCAGGGTACAAATCCAAGGTCCATTTCCCATAGACCCACAACGAAACGGTCGTAGAGCCACACTCCTGCCAGAATGACGGAGGCAAACCTCATGGTCACGTTCCACCGTGCAACGATGAACAAAGGTTTAACAGCCTCAATTCGTAACGAGGGGACGCAACTGGACAGGACACAGACTTGGGAAAACGATCATAGAACACGCAGAGAGACGCGCAGGAGAAAATACGCAACTTCTCTGTCGAGAAATGCAAACGGAAACAAAATAATTTAAAATTTTATCTACCCAAAGGAGCAAGTTTCCTGGGCTTTTAAACTGAATTTCAACCCAAATGGGTGCCGATGCGCTCTCTGCTACAGCCTGTCGAAAGCATGCACGACCCACACGGTCGTTCTGAAGTCACCGGACAGCGTCTCAGAGACGGCGTGTGCACACACGTGTCCGCTGTGTCGCGTGCAAGTGCATGTGTCCGGGATTTCGTGCCGGATGTCATCACAGGTCGGTGCAAGGTTGAGAGCTGGCCAGAAGCACAGGAACGGGGGACCTCGGGCACCTCAGCACGGCGTCTGGGCGGGCAGCACATGCAGCTCCCTGGCATGTCACACGACACTGAGCCAGAAGGTGCCTGGGGGGTCCCACCGCTAACTCAGCAGCGCCAACACCCCACGGCGCAGGCGACCGGCCCCCAGCAACACCTGCTCTCCCGCCCGTGCTTCCCGGGCACCTAGGCTCTCCTCACAGACGCCTCGAAGCTGAGTGCAGGAGAAGCCAGGTCCGGATCCCGAACGAGAGCTTCCCGACTGCTCCACTGAAGACTGGTAGGGTGTTTTAAACGCTTAAAGAGAAGAGCTTTTCAGAAAGGTGGCTCTGTGGTCTGTGACGAAGGTGTCCCCAGAAGTCGCACCACCAGCCAGGCCGGGCACAAACGCTGCGGGCCCATTACCCAACTGTCGGCCACCGAGAGCACAGAGCTGAGTCTGTGAGAGCCCTTTTACCCAGGAACTCATCCGTCCAACACTGCGCGATGGCGAGATGTTCCACGCTGATCTCTCAGTCGAGCTGAGCTTCCTGCCTGGGACCCCATCCCAGAGTTTCCCCAGCGCACCCCGAATTCTGAACCCTGAGAAGCCCGGGCAAGAGCGAGCCTGCCACCACAGCCCCCCTCACTTGGTAACCTGCGTGTGCACACGGACGGCCTCTCCACGTCCAACGTGACACCACGGCTGTGCAAGTCGGCGTCGGATCCCACAGCTCGCTCCAGCCGAGACCCAAGGAAACCGCCGGTTACTGCTTCAGCCCGTTTCAGCCTCGAGGTCTGGGTCTGAAAAATGATTCTCGGTACGTGTATTTTTAGGTAAGCTCATTAGTCGCCTCGTGGTATCAAAGCGGGCCTCGTGCCGCCATCTCTCCGAAGCTTAGATCGGACGCCTTCTTCCTCAGCCTCCAGCTCTCGACACCGTTCAGAGAATTTTCCGTAAACTCGCAGGAAACAATGTGGAGTCACAGACCAGCTTTTGAAACGGAGGCCACACATCTGCAGAGGGACCCAGACACCCTCTTCCAGCAGCTGCCACCGCACTGCCCTCGGCCCGACCGGGCTCCCCGCAGGCAGGGGGCCCTCGGGCTCGCACGCCGGCAGCCTGCAGGGGCAGGGCCGACCCCAGGAAGCGCCCATGCCACCGCCCAACACCCCCCGCAGCAGCACCTCCCTAATCTTACAGACATCGGCTACCTCCCTCTTCTTTACGAATCTTTGCAGCACTGCACGAGGACAAGCACACGGACGTTCTAGCGGCTCACAAGGAGTCTGGGCTCTGCCTGTGACCTTGAGAACATCCGCGGCCCCCTCTGGGGCCGCACAGCCCACACAGCACACGGGCACACACACGGCGTGCGTCCAGGCACACGACGGTGTCAGCGGCCTTCCCCTTCCGACATCTCCCAAGGGCAACTTCTAACACATGAGCATGTCTAAGCACCTGCAATTCCTGTATTTTCTCTGAAGGCCACGTTCGCGTCTAGAGCCCTTGTCAGTCTGAAAATGTGACCGTCACCTCAGCCCGGCGAGCCTTCCCAATGGTGATCTGTGTCCAGGAGAGCCTTGGCTGGCACAAAACGAAATTCCGATACCTAGCTTCATCGATCACTACATGATCTACATTTTTCACCTCTCGGGGTGATGAGACCCCCCGGCGGAGGGACAGGTCCATGGCTGTGGGAGCGGAGACCCACACAGTCCGAGGGTGGCAACTAAAACGTCGCCGCCGTGTGCCTCACACAGCCGACTCTCTCCGTGGACCTGCAGAAACACGGCCCACGGCGTTCATCCGTGGAGGGCTGAGCCAGGGGCTCCCACGTGGGCGCTGGTGGGAGGCCCCGAGGCAGTGCCCTGCTGGCCGCACTGAGCCCCAGGTGTCGGCCTCCACGGACCGCAGGAGGGAACGCCGTCCCTGCGTGGTCATCTCTACAGCCAAGGCACTCCGGCCCCGGATCCCTCTCCTGTTGCATTCCAGAAGTGAGCCCCAAACCGCTGCTCACGGCCACCTCTGGGAGTGACCGCACTGGGGTCTCACGTTCCCGCACCGTTCTGTGCCGCTCCCTCCTCCCCACAGCAGCTACAAATACAGAATTTGGATTTTTACCGTCTGCATTTTTCATTGCCCGCTTATACCAACACAATCCCTGCAATCCAAGGTCAAAGGCCTACAGCCCACTCAGCCCTCGGGCCCGGCCAGCTTCCTGGAGACGGTGGCAGCAGGCCTCCATGCCGACGGACTGCCCCAGGCCGCATGGCCCTCTGTGGGTCAGGCCAGAGTCAAGCCAGGGAAGCAGGGGGGGCAGGCGGGGTCCTGCCCCCAGGACCCCCGATGGGAGCCCGCTCACTCCTGTCACGCACACCTCCAGGTGGAGACGCGCTTGCGGGACGCAACACTCACGACTAACCGCCACGGAACCAGCCTTGTTTTCACGCGTTGCTAGAAAATGCAAGGCTTTTTTTAAGCAAAGGAAAGACAGTGTTTTGTCTAGATACCCCTTTAAACACACAGA
This sequence comes from Mustela nigripes, assembly GCF_022355385.1. NCBI lineage: Eukaryota > Metazoa > Chordata > Mammalia > Carnivora > Mustelidae > Mustela > Mustela nigripes. Next base: position 84,594,924 of record NC_081571.1, on the reverse strand, counting down.
AATATTTATTTGTGCGTTAGCAACAGAAAGCTCAAGGTGCGGTCCGCGTCAGAGCAGCTGGGCCCGGGCCGGCTCCTGCAGGCCCCACACGCCCACGTGCGCGCTCCTCCTGTCCCCCCGTTCCAGGGGAAAGAGCCCAGCTTCCTTGGGCGCCTCCTCCCTCGGCCTCCCCTGCCCCGCCTCCCCATGCCTCCAGATACCCCCCTTGCCCTCCTGCCCCTGGGGCAAACCCCAGTCCCCCCCACCCCAACCCCGAGCCCTTCCACACCCCAGCCTCCCCAGTACCCCTGCCCCCTCATGCCCCTGGCTCCCCTCCTGCCCCAACACCCCCACCTGGGGCCTCCTCTGTGCCCCCAGCACCCCCCACCCACATTGCTCCGGGCCCCCGGCCCCTGCAAGCTTCATGAGAGCAGCCAAACGGCACAGCTCGCTCTCTCCGCCGGGCACGGGCCCTCGTCAAACTGCAAAGGATGGACAGGATGGACGCGTGAACAAAACGCGCCGGCCGGCCTTGACCGGGCCTTTCCCCCTCGTCCCCGCGTGCTGACAAATGAGGCACACACGAGGCACAGAGGAGCCGCAGGCCCGACTTGGGTCGATCCTAAACCGACACCCACCACAACAGGAGTGAAAAGTGCAGCTCTTCCTGCCTTCCCAGACGACACCGGGCCCCTCCACCGGGACGCAGCTCGGGGTTAGCCTACAGCAGCGGTCTGTGCACCTGGGTGCCTACCCAGGGCCACAGCATGGCCCACAGCTCCCCACTCAGGTCAGGACAGCCATCGCTGCCCCCGGCCTGCTGACCGTCCCCAGGCCCTTTCCAGCGGGCTGCTTCTCTCCCTCACGGGCGGCACCTGCCCTTTAAGCCCGCCCACACCCACCACCCCATCACCCTCAGCCAACAGGCTCAAGCCGTCCAGCGCCCCAAAAACCGCTGGTGTCCCTGAGCGTCTGCGGCAGGGCGGGAGCTACCATGCCATCTCCCCGTATTCTCCTCACCAAGTCCGCCTGGCTGACCTGTCCCTGTCCCCTAAACTTGTCCTTCTTCTCTGTGAGCCCCAGAACCTAACTCCCGTCCTCTCCAGACTTCCACAGAGACCCCAGAGCTCCGTAAAGCTGGGGTCCGAGTCCACCCCCTTCAACCCAAGACTCGGCTCCCACCCGGACTGGCGGGCTTGCTCTTACACTTAGCTCAGACCAGAGCGCCGCCACCCCAATCGCCTACGGCTCTTCCCCTCCAACAGCAGGCGCCAGAGTCACCTGCCCAAATTCAGACGTCACCCCCGTGGCTTGACAAAACTAGCCAGCTAGAGAGAAAGCCTATGGCCCTTCCTTGGACCACACCCCCCAGTCCAGCCCAACCACCAGGCCCGGTGAGACCCGGTTCCAGCCACACCCCATGTGCCAGCTCTCAGCACCGGGAGGCCCTTCCCCTCTGCTATCTGCGGGCGCTGTTTCTCCGCCCCAGCTAACCCAATGACCCCTCCAGTGTGTCACCCCCCATCAGCTCCAGGGACACCAGCCAGAGGGCCGCCAAAGGCTGCCCTGCAGGCTGCAGAGGCTGCTCCTGTGGACGTGCCGGCTGCAGGAGACGGCGGAGGTCCCCCGGGCTCCAAGAGGGCCTCCCGATCGCAGTTAACCGAGTCCGCAAGCGCGGCTCCCCGAGCGCGCACCCAGACTCCTCCTTCGCTGAGCACACGGCCCGTGCCGGGCGTCCCCGGGGGTACACACCGGGGCGAGGCCGGCCACCCGCAGATGCAGCCCGCGCTCACGCCGCCAGCTCCCATGGGACACCGACTCTGACCTGAACTCACGCCCCAGCCAGCGGGGTGCCAGCGCGTGCTCTCGCCCGCCACGAGGGCCGGCAGGGCCGCCGCAGGCCCGGGAGCCCGGCGAGGCCCTGAGCGCGGCCTTCTGCAGAGCGCGGGTCCGGCAGGGCGGCGCGGGCGGACGCGCGTCCAGCTCCGGGCAACGCGTACTAAGCCGCCCTGCGGCGACATGCGGGCCCCGCGGCGCAGCCAGAACGCGGGGCGCAGCCCCAGACCGCCCTGGGACCAGAAGCCCGCTGCTGGGAACGCACTTAAAGCTGACAACACGGAAGGGCCGAAGCAGGCTCTGCAGGCTTCAGTGGTCACCGGCTTTCGTTCCTCCAAGCCCGGGACAGAAAACGGAAAAGGAAAGCGTGGCCCCAGGAGTGCGTGGCGCCGACCCGCCCGCTTCGCCTCCGCGCCAGCAGGTGCGTGTCCCTGCGCGCTCGGCCGACCGCGACCCCGCGCGGGGAGCCCCCGGCCCCGGCCCGGCCCCGGCCCCGGCCCGGCCCCGGCGTCCACGCGGGCGCAGCCGGCAGGGCCGCGACGGCCGGCCGGACCCCGCACGTACATCTTTGGCCATGTTACCAGACCGCGGCGTCGACGCTGTCCGGGCTCGCCCTCCGCAGGAGAAACGGACTGTTCTGGGGAGAAGGACGGAAACAAGAAATGAGTAGGAGTGAAACCCCGATGGCCCAGGCGGCCCCGAGGCCCGGCCCCCCCCCCCCCCGCCCCCCCCGGCGCCCGCCCGCGCCCCCGGCCCCGCCAGCGGGGACAGCCCACCCGCCCACACAAAGGGCCGGCCGCCCCCGCCGCCCCCGGCCGCCCCCGCCGCCGTGACAGGTGGGCTTCCGGCCCCGCGGGCCTGTCACCCCGACGCCGCGCGCGCCTCCCGCGCCGGAACCGGCAGTCAGGTCAGCGCCGCCCCCACCCCGCGCCGCGCCCGCGGGGCCCCTGCACCCGGCGCTCGGCCCG
>NC_081571.1:84555468-84591741 GCF_022355385.1 Mustela nigripes | reverse complement strand
GGCCGGCTCCCGCAGCGCGCCTGCGCGCCTTTTCGCGCCTTCGCCTCCCTCCTCCTCCTCCCGCCTGTGCGGCCCGCGCGCCCCGAGGGGGATGGGCTGCGCGCGCGCGCGGGTGCGGGTGCGTGTGCGCGTGCGCGCCGGGCGGGGACGGAGGCGGAGTCTGGCGCCGGGAGGCGGGGGTGCGCGCGCACTTGGAGAGGGGCCGGAGGTGCAGCCCTGGGAAGGGGCCCCAGGTGTGCAACGTGCCGGTGTGCGCGCACACTTGGACAAGGGAGGACGCTGTGTACGTGACGGTGTGCGTGCACCTCCGAGAGGGGCCCGAGGTGTGCGGCCGTGGGGGCAGGGGGCAAGTGCACGGGCGCGGGTGTACGCGAGGGAGAGGGGCCAGGTGTGAGCCTGTGCTCGTACAGGAGCGTGGCGGTGCGTTCGTGCGGGCGGCAGGAGCGTCGATCGTGTGCGCACAGGCCGTTACGCGGAGAGGGGGTTGGCGGTGTGCACGTGCAGGCGCGCGTGTCCTTGGAGGGGAGGGCAGAGGTGTGTGCACACTTGGAGGCCAGCTGCGTGCGTGTGTGGCTGTGCACACATGGAGGAAGAAAGGCCGGTGTGCGCACGTGAAGAGGTGGTGTGTGTACACACGTGTGCAAGTGTACTTGTGGAGGAGAAAGGCAGGCTGGGTTTGTGCAGTGCGCGCGTTTGCCCATGCGCAAGGGTAGGTGAGCAGAGAAGATGGGTGTGCGTGCACACAGCGCAGCAGGCCCCGTCCACCTGCGGCCGGCGGGCTGCCTGTCTACACCCAGCCTACTCCTGACTCCTCCTGCCGGGGGGGGGGGGGGGGGGCGGGCCCGGGGGCCGCCAGGCCCCCGGGGGGGCGCGGGGGGGGGGGGGGGGGGGGGGGGGCCGCTCAGGAGGGAAATCAGGCAGCCAGTTGGCTCCCCGGCACTGGGTGGGCCTGGCGGACCCCGAGCCCGGAGTCGCCTCCTCCCTGGAGCCACCCCGCAGGCTAGATCCCAGCAGAGGGCGGGCTGGAGTCCAGAGTTCAGGGCTGCGAGGCTCTGTGCCGAGAGGAGCAGAGCGAAGGCCTCTCCACCGTGAGGACGACTGTTCTCTTACACCCCAGCACGTCTCACGTCCACTCCTGCTTCGCCAACCGGCCGACTGCGAGCACCGGACTCCACACTGGTTCCGGGGAGACGGCGGAAACATGCACCTTCTTTGGGCAGATGAGCACAGAATGAGCCTCAAGGAAAGGTGGACGGTGAGGGTCATGAGGGAGAAGCAAAATCCTGCACATTCCTGCCTGCAGAATGGTCTTATTTCTCTGCTGATGAAGTGCTTGGCGCCTTAGCAGGTCCCTGGGGAGTCAGAACCTGCACCCTTCCATGTTGTCCCTCTAGAAGTCCCCTGTCCTAGCTCCATTCTCCTTGCACGGCTTTGCTTTACTCCGAACCGTGTTTGCATCCTCGCCGCCAAGCAGCAGCGGAAAGCCCGACTCCCAGCCCGTGGACCCAAGTACACAGGGCGCCAAGCCTCTCCAGAAGAAGCAGATCACAGCACAGAGCCCCAACCCTCCCCAGGACCTCAGCATTCCAGAAACTCCGGGACACCTGAGGGACTCAGGCCACAGTCCTGGGGTCCTGGGATCGAGTCCCGCATCAGGCTTCTTGCTCAGTGGGGAGCCTGCTTCTCCCTCTGCCTCCTTGTGACCTCCCTGTCAAATAAATAAATAAAATAAAACTAATCTAAAAAATAAAATGGTTCTGGTAATTCAACAGCATTCGCACCGGGAAACTACCCGAAGGTTTTAAGCAACGTCGCACAGACCTCACTGAGGTGAAATCCATGGAAGGCGCGAGGGCTATGGCCTCGGGCGGTGGCTCCAGGAGCTCTGGCTCACGTGGGAAAAGGGCAGAGTTGGCTGGGATTTTTATTTTTTGACTCTAATCAAACACACCACAGAACCCTCCTTTCTGTGTTAAAAGGTAGCAGAATTTCTAAAATTTTTGGTTGAAGATCAAATCCCTTTGGCTGCTGCCCTGCCTTGAAGCCGCTAGACTGGACATTAGAAATGGGGCCCCGGGGAGCAGCGAGCCTGCGCGCCCTCGCCCAGCTGAGCCTCGAGTGCCCACTCCGCACGCACAGCAGGGGTTCAGGGTGTTGGCCTGTCCCCATCTCGGTGCCTGGCATTCAGCCCTGTGCAGTCACCCACCGTACTCTTCTGTTTATTTGAGCAAAGTGATTAGATCTTCCCGGGAAAGGTCCGCATCTCCCAAAAGCTCCCTCTCCTTGTGGCCCTGCCGGTTGAGTCTCACGGGGTGATACAAATCCTTATCCCCCCCCCCCCCCCATCCCATTAAGCTGTCCTTTAAAGAGAGAATGTGTTCTAATCCCTTGAAAACTGGAATTCTCGGTGTTTATTTAAAGTTCCCTTGCCCTTGGTTCCCTCCTTGAAGACACTGGTCCTGTCTCCAGGCTTCCTGTTTTCCACGTTCTTGGGTCACAACATGGTGACATCAAGACGTGGGAAAATGGGTGGGGACAGGGGCTCAAAGTTATTACAGGAGAATGTTCCTGATGTGTACAAGGGACTTTTTCTTTGCTGAAATTCATGGGCATTTTTAGAAAACTTGGTTCCATTTATTTGTGGGTTCATAAAATATCAGTAAGTCCGTGGGCTTGCTCAGCCTCAGGATGAACCCCCGGCCCTCTCCAGAGAGGTCACCTCTCCTAAGCCCCGCTGGCAGAGGAGTGCTGCAGCCCTCACCCCGCCTCCTAGACCCATGGAGACATCCCTACTCTTCCTTAGGTCAGGATTCATTCTGGAAAATTTCTGGTCCAGCTTCTTGGAAAGAGGGCCTGTCCTGGACCCTCTTACGTGTTGGGCTCCCTGTGCTTGCCTCTTACGAGACCTGTGTGACGCACGATCGTTTGCAGGCTGAAGCCACAGCCCTTTGGAAAGCACTTCTCTGAGCTGACAAATTCTAGACCGAAGCTGATCTCACCAGCCTGTTTACTGTGTTCACCGTTCAGACCCTTTACTTTACTTGCCCTTTGCCCGCACTGCGCACTGGCCTCTGCAATGCAAGAAATCCCCTCAGTCTTTGCCATTTCATCCCACAGCCCTTCTGAAAGCCTTCTCCTGGGGGACACGCCGCCCTGGCTAAGACGACAACAAAACTATTTTCTTCGAAATCCTACGATGTGACATGGAAATACCCGTGTTGTCCTCACAGCGTGTCCTTCCCCCGTAGGATCCGGTTTCCGTCATGGGGAGGGAACGCAGCACTGGGCCCTACACCCTGGGTTCTGGGAAACCTGACTTTATGTACAACTGAATGCCTCTACTCCCTTCTCTGCTACCTGTCTGCTGATGTTGTAGGTTCCAAGAGGGACCGCACGGCCCACCTGCTCCAATGAGGTGGACACCGAGAGAAGTCCAATGCCCTTGGACAAGTAATCTCGGCCTCTCTGCTGCCCCAGGTCGCGGAGAAACAGAGTTCTTTGATCCGAAGACAAACCCTAGTCTCGCAAATTTTACCTTTCCTGCATTCCTCCCAAACTCTGAGCGCTGACACGGCACCGAGGACTGAGAGGGGACCGTGACACACGACGGGCAGATCTGCAGACGGTCTGGGCTCAGAAGCAGCACACAGGGGCCAGGGAAGGCAGGCAGCAGCCCCACCATGCCGACTGCCTCGGGGACCAGACAGTGAAACCGGAATGGCTGTTCTAGAGTCAGAATCGTGTACAGAAGCCTGGGGTGGGTGGGCTTCCTGCAGTGCCCTAGCTTCCGCGCCTGCCAGTACCGCCCCTGCCAGTCGTTAACGAGAGCGATTTCCCCCACGTAAGGAGTTACTTCTGACCGCAGCTTCCCAAATGCAAGTGTTTGCCGCAGACAGCTGTTCTAGAAGCTGCTGAGGATCCGCAGGAGTTGGGAAGAGCGGGGTCACACCCAAGAGCCCCAATCCAGGGAAGGGAGAGGCAGGTGGGGGCAGCTGGGGCAGGAGGACTGGACACAGGACAGTTTGGGAGAAGCGTCTCTTGCAGTGGCGCTCCAGGCCGGGCAGCAGGAAGCGAGCCGCCACTAGGCCAGGGAGCGGGCACTCTTCGCCGCTGCTCCCGAAAACCTCCCGCACCGCACGTACCTGCTCTTTCTCCCATCTAGGTTTGCCGTCCTATAGCTAGACCACAGATTCCTTTGGGGAAAACCATTTAAGTTCTTGGCTTCGGGGTGTCTGGGGGGTTCAGTCGGTGAAGCGCCTGCCTTCAGCTCAGGTCACGATCTCCGGGTCCTGGGAGCGAGCCCCACGTCGGGCTCCCTGCTCAGGGGGAGCCTGCTTCTCTCTCTCCCTCTGCCTGCTGCTCCCCTGCTCATGCTCGCCTCTCTTGCTTGTCTCAAATAAATAAATACAACATTTAAAAAATTAAAATAAATTCTTGGCTTCACGGACACCCTCATAAGCCACTGGCGGGAGGTTGGAGCAGCCCAGCTTCTTAGTAGGGCAACGGGGTGCTATGACTACCCTTCACAATGTCATTTGAGACAGCAATCATGAACTCATGACTCTGCGCCCAAACCCGCTCCTCCGTCCATCATCCCCCGTGCAGAAACAACTATGTCCTCCCCGTTGGTCCGAGTAGAAAGAAGTCTAATACCTGATACTAGATAGAAGTCAAATACCTCACGTGCTCTCAGTAACAAAAACCAGTCACCATGTGGCACATCTTGAATCCGTCTCCTCTTCCCCATCTCCTCGGCCACTCCCTGGCCTCACGACTGTCATCTTTGCAGAGGACTTCGAAATAACTCTTGTTCCTTCCTCCGATCTTGTCCCACTCGGATCTCTTATCTCGTCAGCAGCCAGAGTGATATGTTAGAAATGGATGATCATGCTACTTCCTCCTTAAAATTGTTCAGTTTACAACCTGCCTTTGGGTTGGTAAGAACCTCGGGTCCTGGAGATTTGCAGACTCCAAGCAAGGCTCTTCAGTGCACTGCTGGCCCACCCAGGGCAGGCAGAGTCCCCAGGACCTAACGTGGGGGAGGCTGGCGTGAGCGCTGGAGACAAATGTGTGTGCTGCTGGGGCTAGGCTGTCGGTGCAGCTGGTTCCGTGGTGCGGTGCAGGCCCTCCGAGTCCTCACTGGCCTTCGGTCTCAGTGTTCTGCCCGTCGCTGGAGGCAAGGCATCAGGGTCCCCTCATTGTCGTACAACTGCCCACTTCCCCTGTGAGCTGTCGGTGCTTTATCTAGAAGCACTGAAGTATAGCATGTGATTATTTCAGCCGGCTGCCCCTCGTGTATGTATTTGTATTTATAATCATTCTATCTTCTTGTGAGCTCACCCTTTATCACGGTCATATGATATTATTATTATCATTACAGAACGTCCTTCGTCTCATGTAACCATTTTCTTTGAAGATTTATTGATTCGAGAGAGGGAGAGAGTGCACGTGTGGGTGTGCGTGTGCAAGCTGGGGGAGGGACAGAGGGAGAGGGAGAGGCTCTCAAGCAGACTGCCCACTGAGCGTGGAGCCCAGCACAGGGCTCCATCCCATAGCCCTGAGCCCGTGACCTGAGCTAAAATCAAGGGCCAGATGCTGAACCAAGGGAGCCACCCAGGTGCCCCTCTTGTAAGAGTTTGTTTACTTACAGTCTATCTTGTCTGACATCAGCACAGCCACTTCATTCTCTTCTGGTCATCCTTAGATCAAGATCACGTCTCCTCGACAGCATGCACCGGGATCCTGCTTGCTATCCATTCTGCCAATCTGTGTTTACACAGGTGTACCTTATTTGTTCAATATATGGACTTATAATTCGTTAATGCATTTGTCTATTAAGTCAGATAGGAAATTAAAAGTGGAGCTACAAATCAAGAATACAATAATTTGCCCATGGACTCACCCTTACCAGAGGTCCTCGCTCCTTCTTGTGGTATCTGGCTATGTCTAGTGTCCGTCTGTCCCAACCTGAAGGATTCTCCGTAACATCTCCTGTAGGACAGCTGTAGTGGAAATAAACTCATTGTGCTTCTGTCTATCTGGAAATGTCTTACTTTCTCCCATATTTTTGAAGAACAGTTTACCAGATACAGAACCCTCCTTTGGTAGGCTGTTTGGGATTTCTCCCCCGACATTTTAAATATGTCAATGTCATCCTACTGTCTTCTAGCATCCATGGCTCCTGATAAGAAATTCACTGTTAGTCTTATTAAGTGATGAGTCACATCTCATTGCTTTAAAAACTCTTCATCCTTGTCTTTGAGTTTGATTATAATGTGTTTCAGTGTGGGTCTCTTTGAGTTTATCGTACTTTGAGTTCATTGGGCTTCTCAGATTTATAGTCACATCTTTCATCAAATTATACACCATAGGCAAGTGGGATTTATTCCAAGGGTGCAAATATTTTTCAAAATAAGAGAATCAATCAATGTAACACATCACAATAGAATTACACACGCACACACACACACACACACACACACACAAAGTATATCTGTTAGATACTTCCACAATGTTCACTGCAACATTATTCATAGCAGTCAAAAGGAGAAAACAATCTAAGTGCCCATGGGGGGGGTGAGTGGATAAACAAAATGTGTTATAAATATATGAAATGGAATATTATTCAGCCATATAACAGAATGAAATTCTGACACATGCTACAACAGGGATGAACCTTGAAAATATTATAGTAAGTGAAATAAATAAGTTAGACACAGGAGGGCAAAGTGTATAATTATTCTTACATGAAATATCTAGAATGGGCAACTTAATAGAGACATAAAGTAGATTAGTGGTTACCAGTGACTGAAGGTAGTAGAGAGAGGGGAGACGTTCTATTTAGTAGTCATGGAGTTTCTATTTTGGGTGATGCAAAAGTTTTGAAATAGATAGTGGTAATGGTTGGACAACATTGTGAGCTTTGTGAGTTTGATTAATACCATTGAATTGTACACTTAAAAGTAGGCAGAATGGAAAACTTTATGATGCATATTTTATCACAATTTTAGAAATTAATAATATACCCAAAACCATTGAATTGTACGTTCTAAATTGGTGAATTGATGGCACATGAATTATAGCTCAATGAAACTATTTTCTTTTAAAAAGCTATAAAGGACAATTGGGAAAGATTAGGTATGTTCCAAAAATTCGATAAGAGAAAACTTTGTTATTTTGCTAGGTATGACAATGGTATTGTGGTGATGTAAGTGATTATCTTTTTTCCTTAGAAGAAGCATGGTGGGGGCGCCTGGGGGGCTCAGTGGGTTAAGCCTCTGCCTTCAGCTCAGGTCATGGTCCCAGGGTCCTGAGATCGGGTCCCACATCGGTCTCTCTCAGCTCGGTGGGGAGCCTGCTTCCCGCCTCTCTCTGCCTACTTCTCTGTCTACTTGTGATCTCTGTCTGTCAAATAAATAAATAAAATCTTAAAAAAAAAAAAAAAAGAAGAAGAAGAAGAGAGGAGGAGGCACAGTGATGAACTGAGTTACTAAGCATCGTGCCAATACTTTACTTGTGGAAGGCTGAGGGGAAATGTATGTGCGTCTGTCAGATGGGAGAGGGAGAGAGAGAGAGAGAGAGTAGGGGGACAAATACAGCAAAATGATAACAGTTATTTACATATGGGTGTGTATTTTACTATTTGCTCAGCCGCACTGTGTTTTTTAAAAGATTTTATTTCAGAGAGAGAGAGCATGAGTGGGGGGAAGGGCAGAGGACAAGCAGACTCCCTGCTGAGTGGAGAGCCCAATGCGGGGCTCAATCCCAGGACCCTGGGATCATGACTTGACCTGAAGTCAGACGCTTAACTGACTGAGCCCAGGTGCCCCATCAACCTCACTGTATTTTGAAACATTCAAAATAGTTGAGAGAAAGTCTCATTTCGTTCAATATTAATCAGAAGATTCTAACCCGTGCACTAAGGCAAGAAAAAGAAATTAAGGCATAAATATTGAATAGGAAGAATTTAAATTGTCTTTATTCCCAGATGATATGATAGCATATGTAAATTTAGCAGATTCCCTAGATAAAACAACTATGCAATAAAACCAATGTTTATACATAACAACAAAGTTTTGGAAAACAATTTTAGATATTGTTTAAAATAGCATGAAAAAAATATCAACTTACTGGGAATTAATTTAGGTGTGCAAAGATCTGTAGAAAAAATATAAAACTTTGCTTAAAAAACCTAAAGTAGACCCAGCACTTTGGAGATATAGCATATTCTTGGATTGGGAGAGTCAGTATTGTTAAGATGCCCATTCTTTCCAAACTAACCTATACACAATGTCATCTCAATCAAAATCTCAGCATTATTTTGAAAGAAATTAGAAACCTGATTAGAGGGGGGATAGACCTCAAATTTATAGTAATTTTAGGTTCATAGCAAAACTGAGCAGAAAGTTCAGAAGGTTCTCATAGACCCTCTGCCTTGCACCTACACACCGCCTCCCCCACTATCCAAACTCTGCACCAGACGGTACGTTTGCTACAATCAGCATGCCTACACTGGCACAGCATAATCCCCCAAAGTCCATGGTTTACACTGCGGTCCCTCTCGGTCTTGTACATCCTATAGTTTTGGCTAATGTATAATGACATGTGTAGAATCACACTGATCCTGCCCTAAAAGCTTCCGTATTCCACTTCTTCATACTCTCTCCCCGCGAACTCTTGACAATGACTGACTTTTCACCATCCATACAGTTTTGCCTTTTCCAAAATGTCACATACTTGGAACCACACAGTATGCAGACTTCCAGGCAGGTTTCTTTCACGTAAGAATAAGTAAGATCCCTCCAGGCCCTTTCATGGCTTGACAGACTATTCCTAGCACTAAGCAATACTCAACTGTCTGCTTGTGCCATAACCCATTCACCCACTCGCCGGCTGAAGGACGTCTTCGTTGCTTCCAGGGCTTGGCAATTGTGAGCAAAGCTGCTGTAAACACGCACGTGCAGGTTATTGTACGGACATGTTTTCAGCTCATTTGGGTGAATATGGAAGAGCACGATTGCTGGTCTTATGGCAAGAGTGTGTTTAGTTTTGTCAGTGACAGCCAAACTCTCTTCCAAAGGGGCTGTCTCTTGCAGCCTCAGCAGCAATGAATGAGGGTTTCTGCTGTTCTGTACCCTTATCCGCACTGGCGTTGTCATGTCTGATTCTGGCCGCTCTAACAGGTGTGTGGTGGGATCTCATTGTTGTGTTATTTGTCATTTCCTAATGACATATGATGTGCGGCACCTTTTCATTATGCTTATTTGCCATATATGTATTTCAGTGGGTCTGTTTCTGGGCGCTTTATTCTGTGCCGTTGATCTATTTGTCTATTCTTCTGCTAGACAACACAGTCTTGATTACTGTAGCTTTACAGGAGGTCTTGAAGTTGGATAGTGTCGGTCCTTGATGGTTGTTCTCTTTCTTTTTCTTTTTTTTAAAGATTTTATTTATTTATTTGACAGAGAGAAATCACAAGTAGGCAGAGAGGCAGGCAGAGAGAGAGAGAGAGAGGGAAGCAGGCTCCCTGCTGAGCAGAGAGCCCGATGCGGGACTCGATCCCAGGACCCTGAGATCATGACCTGAGCCGAAGGCAGCGGCTTAACCCACTGAGCCACCCAGGCGCCCCGGTTGTTCTCTTTCAACATTGTTTTGGCTATTCTGAGTCTTTCGCCTCCAAGTATGAATGTTAGAATCAGTTTTGCCAATATCTACATAAAAATTTGCTGGGGAATTTTGATTGGGATCGCACTGAATCTATAAATAAAGTTGGGAAGACCTTTGAGGTTTCTGATTCATGAACATGGAATATCTCTCCATTTATTTTTATAGTTCTTTGATATCTTTTATCAGAGTTTTATAGCTTTTCTCATGTAGAATTCATACATATTTTGTTGGGTTTATACCTAAGTATTTCATTTTGGGGGTACAAATGTAAGTGGTATTTTTTTTTTTTAATTTCAAACTCAACTTGTTAATTGTTGGCATATAAGTGATTGACTTTGTATACTACCTTGTATCCTGTAACTTTGTTATAATTGCTTATTAATTCCAGAGTTTATCAGCAATTCTTGAATCTGCTCCACAATCGTGTCATCTGCACACAAAGACGGTTTTCTCTTTCTTACCGTTCTTTGTACGCTTCCTTCCTTCTCCTCCTTCCTCCTCTGCCACTTCTTCTCCTTCTCCTTCTTCTTCTTGTCTTTTTGCATTAGCTAAATAACAACAAATAAAGAATTAGCTAGGACTTCCAGTAAAATGTTGAAAAGGAGAGCTGAGAGAGAACCCCTTGCCTGTTCCTTTTTTTAAGATTTTATTTATTTATAAGAGAAAGAGAGCGCGCGCGCGAGCATGAGCAGTGGGAGGGACAGACGCAGGCCCCCATGGAGCAGGGAGCCCAGAATGAGGCTCAATCCCAGGATCACAACCTGAGCCAAAGGCAGACACTCAACTGATTGAGACACCCAGGCACCCCTCTTGCTTTGTTCTTGATCTTAGTGGGAAAGCTTTGAGTTTCTCACCATTAACTATGATGCTAACTGTAGGTTTTTCGGAGGTGTTCATTATCAATTTTAGGCAATTCTCTTCCATTGCTAGTCTGTTGAGAGATTATGAATGAGAACTGTAGTTCGTCCAATGCTTTTTCAGTGTCTATTGATAGGATAATGTGATGATCTTCTTTAGTCTGTTGTAGATCTTAGTAATTTCTTCCTTAAATGTTTGGTAGAATTTACTGTGAGCCTACATGAGGTTATTACTTATCGATTCAATTTCTTTAACAGTTACAGGCCTATGTCGATTGTCTTTTCTTCTTGTGAAAGAAAAGTGAGTTTTGTGTGAGTTTTGATGCACCGTATTTGTTGTGTCAGTCCCAACTTATCAGTAGTGATGTTCTTTGCTAGAATGCCTGGGGCACTCCCTAGGCCTCATGTTACTCCTGTGATCCCACAGACGTCCCCCACCAGGGCCAGTATGGGGACTGACCCTTGTATTCTTATGGTCACAGGATGCACTTCCACAAAAGGACCAGGTACCTTGAGGAACAAGATTTATTACTCAGTTCCTGGAGGTTACACAGACCCAGTGAGATCACAGGTAAAGAGAGAACACATGAACCTAGGGCTCTTCCTCTGTTAGGGTCCAAGAACAGGGTGTCTAGGGTTTTTCTGGTTCTATATTGGATGACTTAATGCATAAGAGTGGGAATTAGGGAACAGAAGGGAGATATGGGGTCATTCAGTTATCTAGATTACCCAGAGCTTTCTGAAAGAGGGACTTTCATGTTTGGAGGTGACATAGTTCATCATCTGTTTTTTTGGGGGGCTGGTAGCTGTGTCATACAGGTGAAGATACTTTTATTGAAGACAGATGTTTTTTGAAATGGGTGCCTCAGCAATCAAAAGCTTAATGTCAGATGAATGAATAAAGAAGATGTCATATATATACAATGGAATATTACTCAGCTGTCTTTAAAAATGAAATCTTGGGGCACCTGGGTGGCTCCGTTGTTAAGCATCTGTCCTCAGCTCAGGTCCTGATCCCAGGGTCCTGGGATCAAGACCCACAATGGGCTCCCTGCTTGGCGGGGAATCTGCTTCTCCTTCTGCCTGCCACTCTCCCTGCTCGTGCTCTCTCTCTCTCTCTCTCTCTCTGACAAATAAACAATTTTAAAAAAAAAATCTTTAAAAAGGAATGAAATTTTGCCATGTGCAAGAATGTCGATGAAACTAGAACATATTAGGTTAAGTGAAATACGTCAGTCAGAGAAAGACAAATACCATATGATTTCATTCATATGTGGAATTTAAGGGAAAAAAACAGATAAACAAAGGGGCAAGGAAGGAAAAATAAAATAAGATGAAATCAGAGAGGGAGACAAACCATAAGAGACTCTTAATCACAGGACACAAACTGAGGGTTGCTGGAGGGGAGGGGGTTGTGGGATGGGGTAACTGGGGGATGGACATTAAGGACAGCACATGATTCAGCGAGCACTGGGTGTTGTATGTGACTGATGAATCACTGACCTCTACCTCTGAAACTAATAATATACTATACATTCATTAAATTGATTTTAAGTAAATTTTTAAAAAGAGAAAAAACGCTTAATGTCAGTCACTTAACACTACAAAATCTTATAAGGAATTAGTTCATTTCACTGGAGTTATCATATCTGTGGGTCTGTGGGCAAAGAGTTGTTCATAACATTCCTTTTTCTTTTCTTTTTTTTTTTTTTTCCTTAAGATTTTATTTATTTATTTGACAGAGAGACCACAAGCAGGGGGAGCAGCAGAGCAAGAGGAGAAGCAGACTCTGCACTGAGCAGGGAGCACAATGTGGGGCTCCATCCTAGGACATTGGGATCATGACTTGAAGGCAGACACTCACTGACTGAGCTGACCATGTACCCCTGTAACATTCCTCTCTTATCCTCTTAATGTCGGTGGGATCTGTAATGATGTTCCGTCTTTCATTTCTGATATTAGTAATTTGTGTCTTCTCTCTTTTCTTCCTAAACTCAGCTAGAATTTCATGATTTTATTGATATTTTCAAAGAAACAGCTTTTGGTTTCACTGATTTTCTCTACTGATGTCCTCCTGTTCTCAATTGCATTGACATCTGGTCTAATTTTTGTTAATTTACTTTCTTCTGCTTAGTTTGGATGTAATTTGCTCTTTTTCCAGTTTTCTAAGGTGAGAACTTAGTTGACTGGTTTAAAATCTTTCTGCTTCTTGGTTGTGTGCACTCACTACTGTCCGTTCCCCCCAAGCACTGCTTTCACTGCACGCCACAAATGAGGTAGGTTGTGTTTTTATTTTCATGTAGTTCAAAATACTTTCAAATTTCTCTTGAGATTTCTTCCTTCATCCATGTGTTATTTAGAAATGAGTTGTTTATCTCCATGTATTTTCAGATTTTCCAGTGACAATCTGATTTCAAAATTTATACTTAATATCAATACCTTGTAATATTGAGACAATCTTGAAGAACAATACTGGTGAAGGACTGGCATTACTAGATTTTGATCCCACATTAAGACATTGTGATGTGGCACAGGAAGAACAGATCAAGGAGAGAGACTAGAAAATCCCAACAGACCCACGTGTTTACAGATACTTGATTTTCAGAGAAGGCATCGATGTAATTCAACAAGGAAAGGAAAGTCTTTCCGATACACGGTGCTGAATCGCCAGGATTTCTATATGGGAAAAAATAAACTTTGATTTGCACTCATACGAAACTCAAAAAATAATTTCTGAAAGCTCAATTCAAATTTCCCAGAAGAAAACAAGACCTTGACAGGCAGGGTTTTTAAACAGGACAAATGCGGCACTAACCACAGAAGAAAAAAATGTGTAAATGAGACTTTATCGAAAGCTAAAACTCTTGCTCATGGAAAGCAAGTTTAAGACACCCATTGTGGGTGAGTCTGATTAAAGACATATCCAGAATGTGCAAAGAACAATGACCAATCAGTAAATAAAAAGTAGAGAGCTCTGTTAAAATTGCCATGAACTGTAAGCTTACAGTATTAAAGAAGAAATCTGAAGGGTTAAGAACCATTTGAAAGTGTTCCCAACTTCCTTAGCAATCAGGAAAATGCAAATTAAAACCATGGTAGGATACCATTTCACACCCAAAACCAAGGGGCTGGTAATAAAACCTGTTGATAAAAATGTGGTAAAACTGGGACTGTCAGACCTTGCTGCTAGGAGTAAAATGCTAAAATCTCTTTGGAAAACTGCCTGGCATTTTCTCATGAAGTCGAGCTTACATGCGCTGTGTGACCGGTAACTGCGTTCCAAGGACGCATCTGCCATGCACAAGCACGTCGGTCCCTGGAGACATCGAGAGTGTGCCCAGGAGCCCTGTGTATAACGGCCCCAGCGACGTGGGCCCAACGCCCCTGAACAGATGGAGAAGCTGCAATATAGGCACACTTGGGAGGAGCGTCCATGACCACAGGTGACACTTGGGTCAACTTCCTCACACTGCATTGAGGAAAAGCCCCCCTGACCAAAAGACTCCATTTTGTGGGAGTCCCTTATGACAAAGTACCCAGTAAGCAAACGGAAGCCAGGTGACCTGTGGCTACTCGTGGGGGCAGAAATGAATGGAAGAGGGGCGCCTGGGAGGCTCAGCTGGTGACGTGTCCGCCGTGGGCTTGGGTCATGATCCCACGGTCCTGGGATCGAGGCCCGAGTCAGCTCCCTGCTCAGCAGGGAGCCCGTTTCTCACTCTTCCTCTGTCGTTCCCCACCCCTCATGTGCTCTCTCTCTGCTCTCTCTCAAATAAATAAATAAAGTCTTTTTTTTTTTAAAAAGGAAGAAAGGGGTCAAAAGCATTGCATGGAAGAGAAGACAGCTCCCTGCACGGTCTCTGGGGGCTGGCCGGGCACTTCCTGAGCTGCTGTACATGAAACAGGTGTGTTCGGTGAAAATTCATCAAGCCGTAAACTCGTGATATTTGCACCTTTAAGTAGGTGTGTTATACTACAATGGGAAGCTTTTTAAGGTGCCATTTAGGAATAGATAAAAAATGTAAAATACCCAGGAATAAAGCTAATGAAACACAAAAGAGCTCTACACGGAAGGTCCAGCAACCGCAGAAGAGTTAAGTGGGAGCACCCACTGCTCAGAGACCGGCCGTCAGTCCGGAGATTGGCCACTAGACACACATCTGATGGAGGCTTAGTCATTAACGATCAGGGAAAAGGAAACGAAGACCCCACGTGGAAATCGGTTCGTGGCCACTCGATGTGCGGTCTGAGGGTGTCTGACCACCCCGTGCCGGGAAGGCTGCGGACGGGGCGTCCCATCTGCACAGCCAGCAGGGACGGGAACGGAGGCCCTCGCCTCTGAAAATGACTTGGCATTATTTCAGCAGGTTGAGCATTCTCATAGCCTCTGCCCAGCCAGCTGCCTCTGGGGCGTACCCAGGGCACACTCGGCATCCGGGCTTACACTAGCAGAAGCCCGAAACCGACAGGAGGAGACCAAAGTGACGTGCATCCCACAAGAGGACAAGTGGCCCCGAGCGGGGATGAGGACACCGTCCTTCATGGCCACCGGCTGCCAGTGGGGAAGCGCCAGACCTGCGGGAAGAGAAGCTTCTCTGGGGAGAGGGAGTCCTCCACAGGCTGGGGCGGTTGGCGAGGAGAGAGCCACGGAGTCGGCCAGGGCTCAGCCTTGTAAGGGGGCACCAAGGCGATGTTTAGATTCTCACTTGCTGCCCAGGCCTCACGGGGGTCTGCCCCAAACCACAGAGGGCGACTGGCGGGGGGAGGCTGGGGTGGAGCCGGAGCCAGGGTCAAGGTCAGGCAGGTCTGTGGGAGCTGCGGCGGGCAGCAGCGGGGTACCTTCAGACAGCCCCAGGCCGAGCCCAGGGCACCTTCCCTTTCTCTGACTGGGAATGGCCCCACGGCAAGAACACGGCGTGCGCTCAATGACCACCTAACCCCCACCGGGACGGCGAGGGAACCCCCAGCCTCCCAGGCAAAAGGCTTCCGCACAGCCCCCTGGGAATACGGGGGCTTTAGCCAGGGGGCCTCAAACAGACCCACCTGCCACTCGATGTGCGGTCTGAGGGTGTCTGACCACCCCGTGCCGGGAAGGCTGCAGACGGGGCGGTCTGAGGGTGTCTGGCCACCCCGTGCCGGGAAGGCTGCGGACGGGGCGTCCCATCTGCACAGCCAGCAGGGACGGGAGACCAAAGTGACGTGCATCTGGCAGGTGATGTCCCCAGAGTCCCCAGACCCAGCAGGGCTGGTGGCCAGGGCTGCCCCCCACCCCATCCCACTAACCCCTGCTGACCACGGTCTCAGAGCCTCAGGCTGTGGGGAGGAAAGGGGTCCCCGAGCCCCCTCAGCAGCACCCTCTGGGGAGCCAGCCACAGAACCAGCCCCGACTGGTGACCAAACAGGGCCTTCCGCCGTCCCTCATGTGGCCGGAGAGAGAATGAGCTGTGTGCTGGGTGGGGGCCCTGGCCTCAGCTCCAGCTGACGGGAACTCAGCCGGGGGTCCGCCGGGGGCAGCAGGGGCTTGAGCCCCGCATGGCGAGCGGCACGGGAGGAGAAGGCGACCGGCTCGGCTGTAGCCGGGGAGGGAGAATGCTCTCAAGTGGGCTGTGTGGCAGCTGCTTCCCCCGACCCACCTCACCCTTTAGCACAAACGTCGCCGGGTCCAGGCCGAGAGCAGAGGTCACTAGGGTTCAGTAGAGGACTCCCAGGAGTTCCTAAATGTGCTCTGGGCATTCAGCTGTTAAGGGAAGTAAAGGTGCCTTTTTAAACCCACGAGTACAGTCACAGAATAAAGTGCTTTTACGCATTTATTCTGACTGGAATGGCTGCCGGCGGCTGCTTCTGCAGACCCTCCGGGCCCTGGTCCCAGCTGAGCCTGCAGGTGGCTGGCCCTGGTCGTCCTGCAGCCACGCAGATGCAGCGCCCGAGAGGGGAGCCTGTGTCAGTGTCCTGGGGCCACGGTAACAAGGCAGTTCACTGGGAGGCAGGCCGAAGCTTGAGCCCACACGATGAGAGGAGTTCCTAGACCTGAGGAAGCCCGCGGGGATGTCACACACTTGCCACCGGGCGCTGCTCGGAGCCTCAGTGGCCCAGTCTCCCCCTGGGGGGGGTCATATTCTCTGCGAGTGAGTCCAGCTGTGGATGTCAGACCAGAATAAACACGGACGACCGAGAACCGTCAGCGCGAAGCGGACGTGATAACAGAACTAGACCACCACAGATGGCAGACGCAAGTGGATGTGGGGACTGATAAGTGGGTCAAACACACCCGGGAGAAGTCAAAAATGGAGCTGTCGTCTTTCAGTGCTTGCCAAGAACTTGTTCCTGGTGCAACGAGGTGTCAGGGGACGCGCAGCCGGACACCAGAGGAGACCCTCACGGGACAGAAGGCGGACACGAGCTCGCGGGAGCAGCCGGCTCCTCCCTCGTTCCTCTGGGAAGGCTGAGGGGAGGCAGGAGCCCCGACAAGCAGGCAGGCATCACAGCCCTTGGCCCAGCCCAGAAATTTCCTTTTTGCGGGGCTGCTGTAGGTACTTTCTGGAAGTCCCTGGGGCTGGACGACAATGCGTGGCGCGCTCAGGACCACGGACGCACAGGCGGCAAAGGTGCAGGCCCCCCGTGATCCGGGCGGAGCGCGCCCCCACCCGCTCCCCCGGGGCCCAGCTCCCGGCCCTGCGGCAGCGCCAGGGCCGGCGGGCTTCCGGGTGTCGGGGGTGGAGGGCCGGTGGTCTTGCGAAGTCGTGGCTGCAGCAGAGCAGCGGCGGGGGAAGGCGGGCCGACCTGCGGGCTTCACAAGCTCCAACCGTGAGGCCAGACGCCTGCCGACGCGCCGACCACCCAACCGCCTGCCTCTCAGGCCTCGGGGGTCTGTGTCCGTCTTCCTTCTTGGCGTTTCTAGTAAGGGTCTGCGGGAAAGCAGCCGCTAGAAGAGAAGTCTGGAACTGTGCCTGAACCTGGAAAGGGTAATGGCCGGCCCGTGGGCTCGAGCTGGCGGCCAGTCCCGGGGTGACAGACGGCCTCCCTGACCAGCCCCTATGGTCCTTGCCCATCCACTGAGTTTCCTCTTATTCTTGGGTTTCCTCCTCTCCGCTCAGGGTGCACAGGGTCACGGCCGGTGTCCCGAGTCATGACTCCACAGGCACGTGGGGTTCTTCCCGGGGCTGCTGGGTCCCATCCTCTGGCGCACATGCACGGTGCCCCGACCCCCATCTTGATGCGCAAATTCACCTCCTTGTACCTTCTCAGTAGATCCTCCAAATTTTGGGGGACTTCTGTAAAACGCCAGGGAACCTGCATGCCAGTTCTGTCCTCCGGACTGTTGTGATTCACCCTGAGACCCTGGAGTCCATTTTGAGGCAAGAAAAGGGATTTTAGGGAAGGAAACACATCTCAAAATATTGTCCAACCCCCCATGTGAGGAATCCACGTCGAGGCAACACTTTGATCCCTAAAGTGGGTTGAGGCAACAGTGAGTCCGTAAAATGTCCCCACGGGACGTCCCCCAGGGACTAGCTGTCCAGGACCCATCAAGCCTATATGACGCAGGGAGAGCACAGGGCCTGGCGTGACGGCCTCCCTCTCAGACACTCCTCGTTTTGAAATCATGATGCCCTTTTGTTTAAAAACATTCTCTCCTTTCCTCAAGCCTGCCTCCCCTCCCCTGTGTGCACGTGCTAAGTTCTTGGATCATTCCTCCACATTTAATTTTATTCATTCATCATGACGTAGTCTGAATCAACTAAAAGAGCCTGCAGTCAGCTGCTTTGTCCCGACAACTGGTGCTCCCGCAGTGGGCTGCCCGTACCCCCCACCCCAGTCCGGACGGGACACAGCTGCACGCCAGCCTTCTCTCTGCTCTGGATGCCCACGGTGGTGCCCGCCTGGCACCTGGTTGGGGCCAAAGGTGATGGAATCCAGGGTGTCCTGAGTGCTGGCCTCCCTGGTCCCCCAGCTGCTCTCGAGGTCCCATGGCCACCCCACCCCAGGAAATACCTGCTCTCTGCCCTCCTGGACCCTCTTGAGAAGAGAAAACCCCACGAACTCTCTGCCCGACACGCACCTGGGACATGCGTGTGCGTAGCGGAACCAGAGGCTCACTGTTTCCCGGCTGGGTGTCCGTGCTGCCGCGGCCCATGAGCCACTGCTACCACTGCTGCCGGCCGGACGCTGCTCGGTGGTCTCCAGAGCCCAGTGCTGCAGCGGCTCTGTTCCAGACTCTGTTCCCGGCTCAAAGGCTTTCATCTTCACCATGTAGGTTCACGTGTGCCGTCAGCAAAGGCCCAGCGAGGGCCAGCACGAGCTGGACGGCTGCCTCCCCCACCTGCTCCCGGCCCAGCAGCACCAGCCCTGCCTGCAAATGCGTTAGAAACACTCATGTTCAGGCCCCAGTCCTGACTGACAGGGACCCGGACTCCATCTGGGCAGGGCCGTGCTGGGTGGACAGCTCCCAACTTGTCCTGGACTCATGGACACCACTGGGCGTCCGCACAGCCTGTCCGTGACACAGCCGCACCCCACGGGTCCGGCACTTTCCGATGGCTCCTTACACTACCTCACCCCTGCTCTGGGACTGGCACCTCAACACAGGCCCTCGAAGAATCTTCTGCAGCTCGTGAGCGACCCGCGGAGGGGTGACAAAGACCCACCACCGCCAGGTTGGTGCAGACGTGGCACAGAGACCTGGGCCCACACCTGCGCCCACAGGAGCGCTTCTGTGTCTCCCTGCAGGAGTCAAAGACCCCGAGGCCGCGTGTGAGGAAGCCCTGCGTCTTCCTCCAAAACTACTCTGTGGTGACAACATGGGGACACGGGTGGTGACAGAAGCTCCCTGCGGCATCTTCCCGGAAGGGACGATCGCACAGGGTGAGGATGTCTGCCTGAGACTCAGCGCAGGATGAGTCAGAACATGCGGTCGCGTCAGAGCCCACAGAGCACAGCCTTCTGCGAAAGCGTTCAGGCCACCAACGGCTCCTCAGGGAAGGCAGCGAGCGACCGCAGTGAGCTCGGAGGGGCGAGGGCTGCGGAGGGAGGGGTGCCCCGGCAGCGACACTGTTTCCTGTGGCGACCACACCCATGCGGACACGGCAAGGTGTCTACAGTCAGCCCGGGCGTGGGGCCAGTCGAGCTATGGTCATGAGGGCCTCCCCCGCCCTCCCCAAGGTACGTTCACCCCAAATTTCTAAATAACGTGCATGTTTCTTGATGCTTCAAGCGACACCACTTCATGGTGTCGGCAGGTCCCGCAGGCGGGCAGTCAGGGTGCAGCCCGAGCCCCCACGAGCTCCTGGAGCAGCTGCGGACGGGCCCTGTCCTTGGCCGACGCCCGCTGGACCCTCAGCACATCCCTCCCTCGCGTGGTCCCTCCCTGAACCCAGCAAAGCCAAGGCCTCCTCACTCTGGCCGGGCGAGGACGGCTGGAGGCCTGCGGGGCAGCTCCTTGCCCCGGGAAAGACATGCCTCACTCTTTCCGGATGTGAGCGAACGGAGACCGGCCTGCTGGCTTCCCACCATCTCGTGCGCGGGGCCTGGACCTTCCAGAGCCGAGCTCGAGGCCCAGAGCTGGCAAAGGTGCCCCAGCAGCAAAAAGCCTCTGGCAGCCAGGGACCGGGGCCCGCGGGGCAGGCGGGGGAGGAGGGAGTGCGGCCACGCGGGCGGGCCAGGCTCAGCATTAGTGAGGACACACAGAGGGGCTGGGGCTGCCACCAGGCGGGAGGGACAGAGAGCTCTGGGGCTCTGGCCCACAGGCACAGGCAGTCTGGACTGGGAGCCACAGAGTGGTGGGCATCCTGACCCTCACGCTGAGGGCCAAGGGCGGGCAGCGGCCTCATCCCAGGACCGCAGGGAGCCAGCAGGAGCCCCAGTCGCACACGGGAGCCGCCGCCCGCCCCACGGAGCCCGCGCCTGGCCTCTCCTCTCCCGTCCTCACCTGTGTGCTCCTCACCTGTCACCTGGAAGAAGCCCAGGGGGTCTCGGCCTCGCCCAGGGCCACAGCCCCACCATGCCTGTGCCCTGCAGGTTCTGGGCACCAAGGCCCCCACGCCCGCCCTGTAGCTGGTCCCGAGCCTGGGCCTCACCTTCATCCTCCCGGGCTCTGACGTACCATGACTGTTCTGGGTGCGGGAGACATGGCGTCCAAAGTGGGGGCTGGCACCCTCTGTGGGGGGGAGACGCGAAGCCTTGCGGTCTCCCCATTTGGGCTCGGACAGCACAGATTAGTGCTAGGAGACAGACAAGGCCGCCGCCTATCCCCAGGGGGCTCTGCTCTGCCCCATCTGGCGCCTGGGGCCTGGCAGCGGCGGGGGAGGCAGCCTCACACACTGACCTCTGGCCCCTGAGCACGGCTAGCCCAGTGCCTTGCACCACTCCAGGGCACCCCTGACCCACTTGCTTTCTCCTGAGCGCTGGGCCGTCCCCTGGCACATCTCCCCCACGGGCCGCGAGCTCTGCCTCCCCTGCCTGCTTGTCCGCGGCCAGCAACACACAAACGCTCTCCTGTGTCAGAGAAAGGCCACGCGAGGCTGCCAGCAGGTCCAAAGCTGCGCAATACACGTGGGGACCAGAGGCAGGAGGAGCTGGAGGTCGGGTTAGCAGCCCCGGTGTGCCAGGTGACCACCCAGGTGACGTGTGGGGGCCCGGCTAGGCGCTCGCTGTCAGCAGGTGGTGGCCCCACCCTCCCTTCTGCCTTCAGCTCTGCATCTCAGAGGTCAGTCCACTAGGAAGACTCAAACCAGACACCACGCTCTAAATCCAAGGTGAGGACATCCCTGGCCAGCAAGAGGTTGAGTGGTCAGGCTCACGTGTCCTCTGGCGAACGGCCAGTGCACGCAGAGGACACGCTGGCGGCGGCAGTGGCAGGGGCTCACAGGAGCGGGGAGCAGAGAGCTGAGCTCCCCAGCCTGGATGAGGAGGGAGCGTGAGGAAGGGGCGGACACGGCTCTGTGGCCTCGCCGCATGGCGCAGCTGTGGACGCTGCGCCCTGAGAGGCGAGAGGAAGTTCACGAGGCCACGCACTGCGGCCGGAGCCCCGCGGGGGGCGCCCGCACACCGACGCCTGCCGAGGCCCATCCTTCTGGCGACTCCGCTCACCGTTCTGTCGGCGACATTCACGCCGTGTCCTGGGGACAACTCGGTCAGCACATCAGTTTACGTTCCCTCTCGTTCACCACGACTGCGAGCTCCCGGCTCTGCCCTCAGGCGCTGGGGATGCAAAATGGAAGAAGAGGCGCCCCGAGGCCTCCGGAGCGCAGGCCGCCTGCCGGGCAACAGGGGCTGCGCAGGTGAGAGGGTGTGTCCTGCCCGCGCGTCCTCACCCGGCGGCAGCGGGAGGGGAGGCACAGAGGTGCTCAGAGATGAGGACCGCCGGGCCGCAGCACTTGTCATCAATTCTCTGCGGACCGGACGCTGCTCGCTCACTCCCACAGGGAACGCACATGGTCCCGTCTGCAGGTCGTCGCAGGGGCCCCAGGCGGCTCCTCTGCGGTAAGGACGCTGGTCGAACTGCTCAGCTGCTGAAGCCCATCCTGACGGGACACTCCACTCACGGCGCCCCCCGGGGAGCCCTGTAAGGGTCGGATCTCCCAGCCCTGGTTTCTCGGAAACGGGCCATACGGGAACAAAAACATACTTTAAAAGTCAAAGTGACAGCTTGGCTTTGCAAATAGCACGGTATTCACGTGGTCTCTTAGAGAACGACGTGGCAGGGTATAAATGATCCTGATCTTTGAAAACTGTCAAAGATTAGTTTAACACGAAAATCTAAAAAAATTCCAAAAAATATCAATTAACTTCTTTGATCATAAATGATCTTTATTGAAGCACGCATATCTTATGATTCAAAACAAGTATTTTAAAAGAACGACATCCATAAGACAAACTGACGTGAGTGTTTTATTTAAGATTATTGTAATGAAAACAAATAGACATTTGAAAGATATTTGTTATTTTAGAAAGCAGTAAGGACTAGAAGTAACTTCCCAAACTCACTGCCAGAATTAAAATTTCACATCACAGAAATGTTTGATAACAAATATTGGCCAACAGATTACAACACAAAAGTTGAATAAATAAAAAACCTTTCTGATTTTTTTATACCAAAAAATCATGAACTGATGAAATAACAATAGAAAATGAAGATTAATTTCAGAAAAAAAGGCACATCCAGGCAAAACCATCAAGGCGATCCGCAAAACGCAGCGTCCTACGTACACGGTGCGTGACCGACCACGCAGCGTGCTACTCTGGAAGGCCCGAAGCCGCGGTGTGAGGCCGGCCCGCCTGGCGGACGGGGAGCCCCCTCCACGGAGTGCTCAGTCCCCGAGGCGAAGGGCTCCCAGGGACGGGTGGCCGCACACAGGTCTCCCTTCTGAAGCCGCGCGTCCCCGCCGCTCCCCTCACGGACTCGACCGTCTCTCCGGCCGCGGCACACACCTGGTGAGGACGGCTCGCCACAGCACCGGGGCCAGCAAGAGGCTGAGTGTGGTCACGCTCAGGATGAGAAGGTACACCTGCAACAGGCAAGGCTGTTGGCGGCCACACGCGGGACCAGGAGGTGCCCCGCACACCCCACAGAGCCGGGGGCGCGTGCACACGTGGACGTGAGCGGCAGGGAGCCCTGCGCCCTGATGGGGTCCGGAGCCCAAGGGCTCAGGCCGCCAGCGAAGTGAGCACGTGGCCTCTGGGCAGGTCTCGGACGAAGCCCGGGCGCAGATGCTGCTCCTCAGCCCTCGCTTCTTCAAACCGAGCTCCATCCCACCCCCTCATGCGCAGGCACGAGGGGCCAAGCTCGGAGGTCTGAACGCTTACAGCGCGTCCCAGGCACCCGGAGGAGCTTCTGTACTCCCTTGGCCCAAATCAGGGGGCGGGTGTGCAGAGCCGGCTACTGGAGGCGGCTGGTGGCGGGGGGAAGGGGGGCTCACCGGCAGCAGGTGCCCACGGGAGGCAGGCTCGCTGTAAGCGGGCAGCAGGCACACGCCCGCCCCGGTTCAAGGCCCCACCCAAGCGGCTCACACAGGTGTGCACAGGAAGGACGAAACTAAAGTCAGGTGCGGGGGGGGGGGGGCTGGGGTCCCGCGAGGTTTGAGTGAACTACTGAGTAGAAGCTGCCATCCGTGAGCCTGGACGTCCACATCCCCAATGGGAGAGCGGCCCGTCCCTCAGCGAGAACCGTGGGCCTGGTGAACGGGCCCCGTGGTTCCGATGCGTGCGGAAGCGTGTGCGGGCTCCTGGCCCCTCCTCCACCATGACCCGACATTCACCCATTCATCGATGGCAGAATCCCTTCAACATCCACCCTGTGTCCACCGGAACAGCAGCGTCACCGGTCCTCTGATCACTCGGGGCTCACACGGGCCCTGCTCTAAAGGACCTGCCTTACCACGGTGGACGGCAGACTGTGGCCCACTGACCCTGGGGTGGGGGCCACAGCCCACCGGCCCCAGCCAAGCACCAACGTCCTGCTTGCCAAATGTAAAGTGACAACCAGGGGTCATGAGAGGGTTATCTATCGAGTTCTAACTCACGGCCAGTTTTCCAAGGGCAAACGAACGAGACTGGAAGGGAGGAGAGGCAAGAGCACAGCAGCAGCGGGCGTGCGCCCAGCCGGCCGGTGAGAAGGCCAGGCCCAGGATGATCGGACCAGAGACCAAGGGGAAGGAGGCAAGTGGGGGTGGGGGGCTCACCTTGCAGGCACCGCGAGGGGGCTTAGCACCCTGCACACTTCAGACTGTGGTGGGGAAGGAGGGAGCTGAGCAAAGACACCCCAAGCTTTTGGATCCATTGATATGCAAGAAAAACCTCCATGTATTTTATACATAGGAAGTTTCTCATCATTTCTATTGAAGTTTTCATTCCAACTCCCTAAAACTTGGAGACACGGTGTCTTCAGAAGCATCTCTCACAGCAACCCAAACTCACCTTTGACGCAGAGGCAAGTGTTGCAACGTATTTTGTGAAAAAACCCGAAACAGACCAGGGACTTCCGCTTAACAGCGTTCCAGGTCTGCCTTTTCAGCAGTCTCAGGGTTCAAACCCGAGTTCTCAGACGTAGTCCCGGGAAGGCCGGGGCTCTTGGCTGGGCTGACAGCCATGCACGAGCTAGCGGGGAGCTTTCAGACTCAGTTTTTCTCTTTTTGCCAGAAATACCAAGGTGCCGGGGCAGCATCAAAAACGGCGTCAGCGCTCCACGCCAGGGCAGAGGCGGCGCACCGGCCCCACGCCAGCGGCGGGAAGGGTGCTCAGACACCAGGGTCGGGTGTGTGGGCCGGGGCTCCCCAAACACACACAGAACGTGGGTGCAGACTCACCTCCCGAGAAATGATGCCCGCTCTGCGTGCTCTGCTCCCCAGCACGAAGGAGAGCTCGCTGACCTGCGCCAGCCCCGCGGCCACGATCCACTTGACGTACTGCCAGCTCTTCGGCAGGAGGACAGACAAGACCAGAGCTGCCAGGGCAAACTGCCAAGATGTCTGGGTCACTGCCTCGGCCAAGCAGAAACCAGACAGGAGCCCTTGCCTGACTCACTGGGGACACGTGCAGAAGAGCCCAAGGGACAGAGACCACGCCGAGTAACACCAAGGTTCAGGCTCACTAGCAGACAGCTGGGCTTCCCCCAAACGAAGTCAACAGCAGTAGATACCGGGCAGCCCTCAAGGACACCTCACTAAGGACAGTACCGTATCTGTCACGTGAGCAAAGTCTAGAGCAGCCCGGAACCCGTGGGGCAAGCGCCACAATCGCCTGGGACTCGGGCTCCTTCAAGTCAGGGGTGCCTGGGCGGCTGTGGGTTCACTGTCCGACTCTTGATCTGGGCTCGGTCCTGATCGTGGGGTCGTGAGATCAAGCCCCCGTGGGGCCCCTGCTGGGCAGCGTCTGCTGCGTGAGATTCTCCCCCTCTCCTCCCATCCCCGTTCACAAAACCGGTATCTTCAGTCAACGTCTATCATCTACAGAGGCAGACAGCCACCGGACAGGTCCCGGGACCCCCAAATGAATGTTAACGCGGCAACTGGAGAGTCTCCCATCACAGGGGACCGGCAGCCAGGAGGGAATCCTCAGCGGCTGCTAAATGGGACATTCGTGGGGTGCCCGGACAGGCTTGGGTGGCCCCTGCCCCGCCCCAGGGCCCTGCCTGCGGCACTTCTTCTAGCTGGCTGTTCCTGAGTTACAGCCTCCTACAATAAACCACCGATTTAGTGGGCAAAAATCTTACAATAATTAGAAAACACAGCAACAGTGAGATGTACACTGGGGAAGAACATCCGAGGCCTGGGGCCTCCTGGGACGTCCGCAAGTCACGTTCCTGGCTCCGCTTTCGTGACTCCCCATATCAAACATACCCGATTCTGAGGCCAATAAAGGAAAACAAACCCCAAGGCCCTGGTCCTCCCCTGCCCAGTGCCCAGAGTGCTGGAAGGCAGGAGGGGCTCTGGGTAAGTGGCCTCATTGGAGCTTTGCAGACTCAGTGTCACTGCGGGTCGGAAGTTAGGCTCTGTGACCCATAAATCAGAAAATGACGGGTGCTGTGCCTGCCGCAAAGCACCCAGGAGACTCCATACCTTCATGATCACCACCGACAGCGTGAGGACCATCAGGACGGTGAGCTCGTACACCACGAAGGTGGGGAACACGTGCAGGCCTGCGAGGGCAAGGACAGACACGGTCACTCTCGCGGGCCCGCCCGCCTCATCCTCCAGTCCCCAGGCCGGGACGCTCAGGCTTCCTTTCTCCTCGACCCAGACAAAGCCACCCGGTGAGTGTGACCCCACGGGGCCCTGCACGCATGGCTCACGCTGCTGGCGGCCCCAGAGCCGGGGGGCCGCGGGGACAGTGGCCCCGGTGCCGAGGGCTACCCTCCAGCAGACCTCACCGCCAGCACTCGGCAAAGGCACAGCAGGCAGCGGCCGAGTCACCTTCATTTGTGAAAACATTCCACGCCAGGTGCAGACACAAAGGGAGAAGAAGCCTGGCCACTCGCAGCCGCTTGCTGCCCTGACAAAACCCCCGAGAACAGTTTTCCCGCCGCAGCTGTGCCTGCTGGGAGGCTCTGCGTGCCGGGGAGCCCCTCCTCACTCGGCGGCCGGCCCCACACCCCTGAGGGAGGACCCTGGAGCTCACGTCGGAGCAGGAACACACGCGGCCCCTCAGCAGCCCACGTCTCCCCGTCTGACTCAGAAACACAAACCCAAGAAGACAGCCTTCTCGTCCCTGGAATGCAGACACCTCCGCCCCGGACAGCCCTGCTGCACCAACCGGGGCAGCTGACGAGCACCTGCCCCACCCCCTTCCCAGCAAAGTCCCTCTTCGCGGGTCTGCCTCGGCCTCCTCCCCAACCTGCGGTGCTCCCTGCGCCCCCCCCCCACCCCGGCCCAGGGCGCACCCAGCAGGGCAGGATCTGATTCCGGGGTCTTCGGCCCACTGGCACGACAGGTATGGACCAGCTCTGGCTGCACCTGTGCTCCTCCAACTCGTCACAGTGTCACCCGCAGTAGGAAGTGACTGGCGTGAGCACTCCTGTGCCCGCTTCTCCGACCATGCCGGCCTCAGATCGGGGAGCGGAGCCCTGCCCGCCCATCCCCCACCAGGCACCCTGATGCTTGCGCTGCTGACTTGCCTCAAGGTTCAGGGGCCTCCCTAGCCCGAGGGTAACTGTGTGCTGGGCCCAGGCACACAGGCCAGACGGCAGAGGCTCTCCACTCTGGTGAGGACACTACCCACTCAGGACCTCCGTGCTGGGAGCAGAGCGCCACGTATACAAGGCTCGGGGACAGAGACAAAGTCCATGCTGAGGCACGCAGGCCACCAGTGCTCCTGCTTACGGCCTTTCACTCATTCATCCTCTCAACAGATACCACCCACGCTCCTGGGACAGCACAAGGGGCACAGGCTCCGCACGCCCACGCCAGGGCCACCGCCAACAAAGCATGGACCCCCATGAGCCTCCCGACCTCTCTGCAGATGTGAACTTCGGGACGAATGAGCAAACACGGCATGGGAACCAGAACGTGGCACGTGGTCTGCTCGTCAACACCAGCCCCACAGTCACCTCACGCATGCACTAGGCCCGCCGATGTCAGGCGGGGCCGTCCCACCCCACCGGGGCCCACAGCGGCCTCCAGGGCACCTCCGAGAATGAGGAGGGGCCGTGCCCACTTCTGGACTCCTCTCTGTGTCCCAGGGAGGGATCCGAGAGGCTGAAATCCTTGGCGAAAAGTCTGGAACAAGAAACACGTAAAAAAAAAAAAAAAGGACACCTGGGTGGCTCAGTTGGTTGGGCAACTGCCTTTAGCTCGGGTCATGATCCCGGGGTTGTGGGCTCGAGCACCGCGTCAGGCTCCCTGCTCTACGGGCAGTCTGCTTCTCCCTCTGACCTCTCTCATGCTCGCTTTCTGTCTCTGTCTCAACAAATAAATAAAATCTTAAAAAAAAAACCCATGTCCCGGGCTTCATCCGTAAGGTGAGAAGTGACAGGGACTCATCACTGTGGTCAGGCAGGTGGTAGAGGGCCACACGGGCCTGGTCACCTCCACTCCGCTCTGCCTCTAGAGCTGCCCTGACCAAGCTGCCCCAGTTCATATGCTGAGGCCACAAGCCCATGTGACTGCATCCGGAGACAGCTTCCGGAGGTACTAAGGGTGACAAGAGGTCACAGGGTGGCTGCCTGAGCCGGCAGGACTGGTGTTCTCGTAAGGGAAGGGGACGCGGGAGTCCTCCCCTGCAGCCCTTCCTTGGTCTCCATGTGTCTATCTCTCCACCACCTGTCTGTCCCCGAGCACACTGTGTCCCAGGAAAGGACACATGGGGATCCAGCAAGCAGACAGCCACCTGCAGACCAGGAAGAGGCCTCCTCAGCTCTATGGTCAGCCGGACGCTGGCAACCGTTTGGGCAGCCAGAGCCATGGCTCAAATACTCATCAACACAGCATGGACAAGGACGCTTCGGCTCAGGTCTCGGGGTCCCGGGATCGAACCCCGCATCTGACTCTCTGCTCAGTGTGAAGCCTGCTTCTCCCTCTCCCCCTGCTCGTGCTCTCAAATAAAGAGTCTTTAAAACAAAGCAGCACAAAGAAAAGGGTCCAGGGTCTCTCAATGACACAGGGATCACAAAGTCAGGTACCAGCTGTGCCGTGATGAGGAACGGAGCCAGCGTCACCTCGAGCAAGAGGGACACCGGGGTGGAGTCTGCACTGCCCCCCACCAAGCGCACCTGGGGCCCTCCTGCCCTCTGAGGGTCCCGCCATCTGGACTGAACCCCCCTCCCCGAGCGGCTGCTACCTCGGCATTCAGCCCTCGGGGGGCCCTCATTCACTCCAGGCCCCAAACTGCCCTTTGCTGGTCACACTGGTCTCACTGCTCAGAGCTCGGTCAGGCCCCTCGGTGCCCCCGTTGTGGTTCTGGGACCCCAGGGTCACTCGCCCCGCCCAGAACGGACTGTGGCCCATGGGCCCTCCAGTCCTCCAGCCCCCACAGGGCCTGACGCAGGGCAGGGGTCAGGGACCAGGTTCGTGTGCACGTCACTGAGGCATCGTCCCAAACAGAACACTTCCGTGTTGCTTGGAACGCTAAAAAGAAAGGCTCTGTCCCGAGTGGGGGGAGGGTGCACACGCTTCTCGGCTGAACGTGATGCATCAAAGCAGAAACATGCGGCGCCATCTCGTCGTTGGGCACCTGCGATCTCTGCGGGTCAAGAGCCCTAACGTGAGGAAGAGCCCAGCGTGCCTGTCGGAGCGCGTCTGCAGGGCTTCCTCATCAAGCCAGCGCACGCTGCCGCAGCCCCGCAGCCCCGCAGCCAGGACGCGAGCCACACGGGGTCAGTGCGATGCAGCCCCGGGGGAGTGCGGCCCAGGACCCAGTCAGAGGGAGCCGGCACCTGTCGGCCTCACGGGTCCTCACCGAGAGAAGCAGCGGTCGGAAGGAGGGGGCAGGATGCGGGGACCTGGGGGCAGGAGGGACAGAGACACACAGACCCAGACACCAGGACAGCGGACAAGCGATGGGGTGGGGACGGATGGGGAAGGCAGCGTGAGGGGCACGTGTGGGCGAGAAGGTTCTCTCGGAACACCGCGGACACCCATCCCCTACAGCAGCGCGAAGGGTCTCATCTTGCCGGGTGACAGGCGGTCTCCTACCCTGCACCCTGCTCTCAGGACCGGCCGCCCGTGCTCTTCGAGGTTCTGGGTCTCGCTGGGGTGGCCCCGAGCCCATCAGCGGGTAGAGGCGTGGTGAGGAGCTTCCTGGCGGAAGGCGGCCACTGCATGGTCACGCCAGGTGAAGGCGCCCGACAAAGGGGCACTGGCAGAGCAGCTGAGTTTTCTGGCATCAAAGTTAATCTTCCCTCCCTAATGTCCCGTTTTGGTGCTGACTTTAAGCTGCTAACCTGCTGGGCACCTGTGCCTTTCCCACGGAGTTGAAGGTGGGGGTTGTCCTCCCCAAGGGCATCTGAGCACCCCCGGAGTATGGCCGCTGACCAACAAGTTAACGTTCCCGAGTGCAAATGTCCCCTTTCTAATAAGATCTCTCTGCAGACCCCAACTACTCTGGAGCTGTTCTGGCTGCACAGACAGAAATACGTGAGTAGGAGAAGTCTCACAGCCACCACGTGACTGTCCCGGTGTGCAAGGGCGGTTACCTATGGACGCGAAGAAGATGATAACCAGGAAGTCGCGGATGGGCTCAATGTAAGCCACGACCTCCTCGGTGACCATGTGGCCTTGGGAAGAGATGAGCGCGCCGGCCAGGAAGCAGCCCAGCTCCATGGAGATGTTCAGCAGCTCCGTGACCTGGGGGGAGACGGAAGGGCCACATGTCACTCACAAACAGGGGGTGGGTTCATGCCCAAAGGCAGGTGTGTCGTCACAGCAAAGGCTCATCTTGAAGTCCCCAGAGGGGCCTCTGTGGGGATGAGCGGAGACACACAGAGCAAGTAAATGTGAGTTGAATCTGCCATATACAGAAAAAAATTAAAATATTTGAAGTAATCATTCAAATTTTTGAATGACAATATTTTTTAAAGTTTATTTTAAATATTTGTGGCAGATTTTTTTATCCTGACTCGGACTACCCAACTATGCCAAGAAAACACGTTCACGTAAACCGTTGCATCTCCAGCCAAGGGCATGTCGAGGGCAGTGTGGCCAGCAAAGCCCGAGGGCACAGGACCCCAGACGGGGGCGCCCGCATGTCCAGCGGCCGGGCCGCCGCCCAGGTCCGGGTTCCAGGGCTCCTGCTGACAGCCGTCATATGCAAAGCTTCGGGTGCGCTCCTTTGCGAGGCGATCCCGACGCAAAATGGCCTGAAAGCAGCCGCGGCGTCTTCCTCCGCGGAAGCGAAGCCACACACAGAGGCCAGCAGCCAGCAGAGAGGGACGGGAGAGAAACTCGCTCCGCAACCACGCCCGGGACGAGCCCCACGACAGAACGCACGACCTCACACCAAACACCACGAAGCCCGAGAAACCTGCGCAGGAGCGGCCGTGCACGGGGCGCCCACGGGCCGTGGCTCGCAGGCCGGGGCCCGGGCTCTTCCTGCACCTGCACCCCTGCAGCAGCGGCTCAGCCGAGCAGACTGAGACCTCGCGGCTGCCGGAGAGCCCCAGAGGGCCTGGGGAGCCGGGCTGCAGGCGGGGCAAGTGGAGAGTCAGACACGTACAGGTGGACCTGCATGCCTGTGCTCACTCACACTCACACGTCCCTTCACACGAGCACACGTACAACCACACACTCGTACACACGTGTGCCCACACTCATGCCCCTGTGCTCACACCCACGCACTCACACACCTCTTGGCTTCTGACAAGGTGACCTGCGCCCCAGTGCGGCGTGGACAGCCACATGCAGCACCAGATGTCGCACACGGCCCCGCACCCCATGTACCCCGGCGCCCCGACGGCCGCAGCTCTCTGGCGAGCAGCAGAGCAGCACAGCAGGCCGTCCTGCAGGAGACACGGCCTCCGACCCGGGAAGACACAACCTGCGGGGGGCCGCCGAGCGCCATCCGTCCGCCACCTGGAGCTTGGAGCGTAGGAAAACCAAGAACTTCCGTTTATTAAAAACGCTACCAAGAGAACGGACAGGACAGTCATGGACGAGAAGGTTCTAAGCAAACACACAGGACAGAGAATTTCGGCCATAAAGGAGCAGAGCGCGGAAACCCAGGGTGCCCCCTCAGAGCAGGGACGCACGGGTGAGTCCGCGTGCGCAGAAAGCAGGAGCGCGGTCACTGGGCCCGGGGGGAGGGGCGAGCCTGGGGGAGTCCGGGTTTTGGGGAGCAGTGACAGAAATGTTCAGACAGCGCGGACTGGCGCACGGTGCTGTCAACATGCGGAAAACTTGTACGCGTCCATTAAAAGGGCTAAAGTGGCTGATTCTGTTATATGTACTTTTAGGACAAAGAAGCAAAGACAAAAAGTTTCCCAGAATATGTTAAAAATTCCTACAAATGAGTAAGAGAAACAGCCAATGCAACAGAAAACGACCCGAGGCTTCTGACGGGCCGGCCTCAAGGAGGGGCGTCCACCAGCTCGGGAGGGACGTGGAGTCAAAGCCTTGAGGAGACACCGCACGGGTGCAGGGGGGTGCGGAGACCCTGACCGCTCCGCGGCGCGGGGGGGGGACACAGCGCGACCCTGGCGGCCTGGCGCCCACCTCAGCACCAGCAAGCCGACACCCACATGCCCAGCCGGGAGCACGCCAAGGGGAGCCGTCAACGGGAACCAAGCCCAGCAGCCAACAGCAGAGGAGGGGTTGTGTCGCACTATCTCAGGGCACCGAGGGTGTCTGAGCTGTAAGACCATCTCATGAGCGAGCTGGCCGGCACCGGACGCGCGGGGGACCCGAGCAGCTTCTCAGGAGGAAAGCAGCGGAACCTGCGCAGCCGCTGGGAAGACAGACGGAAGTCGTCCGGGCAACACGGCTTTGCCAGATGTCATTGTCAAGATGAAAATTTCTCCAGAATGGACAAAGCAATGTAAGAAAATGAAACACGTCACGCACGTGAGCAGAAGCGAATCTTAGACTTCTGCCAAGATTATAAAATACGAGTAGACGATTAAATCATACACGAGGAAACAGTTTTTGCTGAAGTCCTTTAAATTAAAATTAACCTTTTAAAACTAACCTTTTAGTTTTGAGGGAAGTGTCGATTCACCTGCAGGGTCAGAAACCGTCCAAGGAGATCTCACACACCCCTTGCCCGGGCCCCCAGTGGTGGCGTCTTCCTAATCAGGGCACGAGATCACAGCCAGGCTATGGACGCAACACGGTGCTGACACACGCAAGGGTCCGTGACAAGGATCCTCCCCCACCCTCTCCTCACCTCCTGGCAACCGTAAGCTTCCCTCCATTTCTGAAGTTCTGTCATCGTAAACGTCACATGAGTAGAATTACACAGTATGTGACCTCAGGGCTGGCTTTTCCTGCTCGGGATAATTCCCTGGAGACTCATGCACCAGCTGTTTCAGACCTGGGCGGTCCTCTTGGTGCGGCCGGACCACAGCTGGTGGAACCGGGCACCTGCTGGAGGACCGGGGGGGTCTGGCTGCTGTGAAACAGCCGCTGCGCACATTCCCAGCTGAGCTTCTGCGTGAACCTGGTGGGGAGGGCAGCTGCGGGGCTGCAGGCGACGCCAGCGCCGTGGACCGTCTGCGGGGCTCTGACAGCCTCTCCCCGTTCTCTCACTAGGAGCATATCCTTTAAGAACGCTGCTTCTGAAATGAACCTATTTTTTTTTTTTTTTCCAAATTTTCACATTAAGGCAAAAGAAGCTACACTGCTGACCAGCTTTGTCGTCACCGGATGGGACTAAAACCTGTTGTAAACGGTTAATCCGATTTCAGACACAGCTGTCCCAAAGTCTGGGACAGCGTAACGCGGGTGATGCCGGCAGTCCACGCGGCTGTCGAAGCCAGGCCGACCTCCTGCAGTCCCACACCTGAGGAGCCCTTTCCACCAAGTGCCTAATGAACGGGGGCAGCTGGGACGTTCAGTCCGCTGCTCAGGTCACGACCTCAGGGTCCTGGGATCGAGTCCCGCGTCAGGCTCCCTGCTCCACAGGGAACCGACTTCTCCCTCTGCTCCTCCCCGACTCATTCTGTCTCAATAATAAAATCTTGAAAAGTATGGGAGCAAACAGGTTTAGCTTGTTGAATGAATACTGAGGGAGAGGAATGACTGTGCACACAAGAAAAATACGGCCACGTGGTTTCAAATATTTCAAGTACATTAAAATAAAAAGATAAAGAACTGGTCATAAGCTTCCCAGTCCGTACGTAAGTAACAGGTATGTGAGAATTACCATCAACATTAAAAAGATGAAAGCAGAGACTCCTAAGATAAGGATCTCTTTGTTTCCTTTGCCTTCTACGCGCAGTCTCCGGTAATACGGCCCAACGAGGTAAGTCTTTACAACAAGACACAGAAGACAAGCGGCCGCCAGCGAGAAGAGGATCTGACCCACCAAAGCCAGGATCCGCAGAGTCTCCATGACAACGCTAGGAGAGAAGAAAGGGGTGTTATTTCACCTCCGGAACACCCTCCCTGACACCCGACAAAATGGTTCCACTCGTTTTTCCTTCATGTTACTAAACAAACTTCCCAAATCATTTTTATTTCCAAATACTAAAAACCTATCAATCCCATTAATTCTAAACAACTTGGTTCAAATTAATTCTTTGAATCAGATATGCAAGCACGACTGCTTTGCCATCAACTTTGAAGCAAATATGTGTTATGGGGCATGAGGACTCCTGACCGCAGCTCACACGGCTCCGTGACTGGGGACAGAACTCCTCAGCAGGAACTAACCCCCACTCGAAATTCCTCCTGGGGCGACCGTCACCCTGCAGGCTCAGCCCTTGAAGTCCAGCCACAGGACCCCAGCGACCTGCCGCCCAAGAGCCCCTTGTGGCCAAGCCAGAACCCTGAATTTCCTGTCTGTTACTTCGTCGCAGAGAACAGGATTCGGGGCTGAGCTCCTATTAGAAGACGTATTTACTTCTCGGAATGTATTCTAGATCTCAGTCAAAAAACTCCAAAGAAAGGCACTACGGCGTGTTTATTTTTACAAGAAGAACGCATATTTTTAACTTAATTAAATTTATTTTTGAGAACTTGGTTCATCGTATTTATGAAACGATTTAGTCTAGAATCCTGGTTTAAAAGTTCTCAGTGGAAGAACACCAATCTGACTACTAGGCGGGGATTCACCGCTAGTCGAAGCTTACACTTGCAGCCACGGGCACAAACGTCAAGTGGCACACGACCGATCACGTGGGGCAAGGAGCCTCAGCCGGGCTCGAGCGCCGACCCGGTGGAAGGCTCCTGGCGGGCTCCCACGAGGGAGGCCAGCGTAGGGGCCGGCGGGCTGAGCCCTGGCAGCCCGCACACGATGCACATTCTGTTTCCGAGGGACTCCGACCATATCGGAGTCCAGAAGCCCAGCACCCGGACAAACTCAGGAGAGGTGACGTCACACACAGCCCGTCTGCCCCGTGACCACAGTGGAATCCAACCAGAAACCAGAAAGACAAGAACAGGAAAACCTCCGAGAACTCGTGCAGGTAGCATCGGACTTCGACGTAAGGCCGGTCGGAGAGGAAGCATCGGAGGAGATGCTCTGCGGTGACTGAGCCCAAGGGGGACAGAACCGCAGTAAGTCACCGTGCCAGACCGCGGCTGCCGCCAGCCGCACGGAAAATCCGCAGCCCCGGTCGGGCAGAGGAGGGAAACGGCTCGAGTCGGTCACCGACGCCACGGCACGAGAACCTGGAAACAACCGCGAAGTAACCGCAGAGTGAGGGGCACCAAGAGGAAGAACAGGGGTAGAAACCGGCGGAATGAGAGCCGGAGAAGCAGCGGCCCCAGGCGGCCGTCGGGGGCGGCCAGAGCGCAGCGCCCGGGAGCGGCCGACGGGCCGGGGAGGACGCGTGACCCGGGGCCCGAGCGCCGCAGCGGCATGAAGCAAACCGAATCCGTCATTTAGGGAAAATCCCCGCAAAGATCCGCACAGGCTTCCGCAGGGACCCGCAACCGCGCCCGAAGCGCTACCGCGGGACCCGGGGGGACACGCCGCGGCCGCCCGGGGTGCAGGGCTCGGCCGTGCGGACCCTCGACGGCGCCCGCGGCGGGGAACGCGCAGCCCCGGGTCCGGCCGCACAGCCCGGCCGGCGGCCCCCGGAGCCGAGACGCGGGACGCGCTCCCGAGACCGCCCGCCGGGGGACCTCGCGGCCGACGCAGCCGAGTCCGCGCCGCGGCCCGAGTGGGGCAGGAGCGCGTCCCGCGGAAGCAGCGGAGGACGGGCCGGCGCCGCGCGCTCCCGGGGGCTCCCCGCCTGCGCGTCCGTCTCCGCCGCGCGACCTCCCCGCGCCCTGCGGCGACCGTACGGGCCGGACGGACGGGAGGACCCGGCGACTCGGTACCCGCGGGGACGCGACCCCGGAGCCACCGAGGGGCGCGCGCGCACGGACACGCGCACGCGGACACGCGCACGCACCAGCCCCTCCCGCAGGCCGCCCCCACACCCCCGTCCCCGTCCCCTGCCGACCCCGGGCCGCTCTGCCAGGCGCGCCCCCGCCCGCATGGACGACAGCAGCGCGGGCCCGGCAGTCCGGCGGGCGGCGGGGCCGGGGCGGGGCCGGGGTCGGGTCGGGTCGGGCGATGGGGCCAGGGCCGGGCCGGGGTGGGGCCGGGGTCCGGGTGCGGGGCCGGGGCGGGCGGCGGGGCCCGGGTCGGGGTGCGGGCCCGGGTCGGGGTGCGGGGCCAGGTC
>NC_081571.1:84528307-84555368 GCF_022355385.1 Mustela nigripes | reverse complement strand
GGGCCCGGGTCGGGGTGCGGGCCCGGGTCGGGGTGCGGGGCCAGGTCGGGCTGCGGGGCCCGGGGCGGGGTGCGGGGCCGGGGCGGGGCGGCGCGGCGCACCTGGAGTGGGAGCCGGCTCCGGCCTGGATGAGGGTGGGCATGCCGGCGATGAACAGCCCCAGCTGCACGTCCTGCACCACGAGCATCCCCAGCAGCACCGCGCCGTAGTCCGCGTCGCCTGCCG
The DNA here is from genome assembly GCF_022355385.1 of Mustela nigripes. NCBI lineage: Eukaryota > Metazoa > Chordata > Mammalia > Carnivora > Mustelidae > Mustela > Mustela nigripes. The sequence goes on along the minus strand of NC_081571.1, from coordinate 84,555,143 downwards.
GGCGGAAAGCCAGCGGAGCACAGGGTTAGAGCTTAGGGCCGAGGGGAACAAGCACCGCGCGGCTCTCCGGGAGTCCGACCCGTCCTGCCTGCGCACGACTTCGGGATCTCCCGGACAGCAAGCGCGGAACCGTCTTACCGACTTGCTGCGGAGGAACCGCCACTGGACAGGAACCACCTTCCACTTACACAGTTACAGAGAAAACCATCGCACGAGGACGGCGTGGACACAGGAATGGGACGGCCGGATGGCCAAGGTCACTCTGCGTCCCCAGAGCTCGGGCTTCTAAAAAATGCCTTTTTAGTAGAAGTTTTGCAAGGTTCCATGTGTTCAGTCTATCGACATTCTTTCTTTTGGGTTCTGCATCTGGAGTTCAGCAATCCTTTCCACCCTGAGGTCACAGGGCAGCGGCTCTGAAGGTCTGCCCTGCACATTGAGGGGTTAAACCCACATCAAGCTGGTCTGGTGTTGGGCTCCAGGGAGGGCTCTGATTCTCTTCGTCCTTGCGCACAACGAACTCCCACCCACCCAGCCGCCCACACGCTCCCCGTGCATGTGCGCGTCTGGCTGCCCATCCCCCTCCTGCCCCATCTGGCCTGGGCACAGGGAGCTGCCCCAGTGCAGGGACAGGACCTCAGGGACTGCCATCCGCTGCACAAGCCCCACACTTCAAATCAGTATTGGCTATTCTTGGCCTTTGCTCTTAATAAATAAACTGTAGGCTCAGCTCACCAAGTTTCAAGAAAAAACCTGCCAGATTTTCACTGAGGTAGACGGGAGTTTATAAATTTGGGAGTAGCAACGTCTTTATGTATCAAGTCTTCTCATGAGCACAGGCTCTCTCTTCAGTAACATTTAATACTTTTGTCCTCAAAGGTCACACACACATCTTTTCAGAGATTTATTCCCAAGTTATGGCCACGAAAAATAACTTGGGAATAAATCTCTGAAAAGATGTATTTTTCGTGGCCATTGTAAGTCAAAGCTTTTCTTCCCCCAAATGACATTTTCTACGGGCCCTGCAGGTACTGCGTGTGAGCCTGTGAGCTTAATTATAAACATCCACAAAGCCCCAGTCTGTTGGTATGTCCACCCGCCTCCCAAACCTGCAACCTGGGCAGCACCCCCGTTCCCACAGCTCAGAGCTCCAGGCCGGCCTTCTACAAGGTGAGAAAGCCTGCCTCCTGACAGCCCCTACATAAAACAGAGGGGGCACGCTCTGGGGGAGGCGAACGAAATCTGCGAGCCCAGAAACACGCGGGATTGTGCTCCTCTGCCCCCCTCGCCCGGCGTTCAGTGCAGGGAGGGACGGGCCGCCACGCCCTGGAGCCTGTGCGTGTCTGACGACGACTTCCCTGCCACCGGCTCCTTGGTGACAGCTCTGATGGGCATGACCACCAGGCGTGGAGGAGGTGTGCGGGTCACCTGTGTTCTTGGGCAGGCATCAAGCCCTCCCCCTTGGTCCCTGGAGCTCTGCTCTTGTACTGGAACGTGCCGAGAGCACATTCATCCTCCTGTTTCCTGCTCGGTTCTGGAGCGCGACGTTCAAGCTCCCACAGCTGTCCAAGTCTGAACGCTGACGGTGGTTTCCTCCTCTCTGTGCTTCCTGGACCACTACCGGATCCATCCTGAGCCTCTTAGCGCTTCTCCCCGCCTCATCTCGTGGCTTTCTTTTCTACGTCTTCTGTCCACACTGTGTCCTGTCTTTGTGCGAACTGAACAGGTGCGACTCCTTCCCTTACGTCTGCCTCCAGCATGCTCAGCTTACAGGGTTAGGAGACCTGACCGCATCCTGACTCCGGCTGTCCCGGGTCTCTCCTGGCTGGCCACGGCCTCACACACACCGGCACCCGGCGCGCGGGCCCTGATGCACATTGTTTTCATCCGCCCACTTCACCGCTGTCACGTGGGTCTTGTGAGGGGTGGTCCTAATCACGGGGCTATGGGGACATGGGGCCTCCGCAGACGAGACCACCAACTAGTCCAGTTCCAAGCCAGGAGGCTGTGTCCATGACCCGCTGGCTCACGAAGCAGCAGCAGACACGGGACTATGCATGTTTCCCAGCCTCCGGTGGGAAAACCCCCGGCGTCAGGCAGCGGGGTGCTGTGTGTGACCGCAGGTGACCAGGAGCCCGTAGCCCCCAACCAATTCCGTGTACGGTGAGGCGGGTCTTACCAGAGAAGCCAGCCCCACAGCTCTGGGTTTCCTCTTTCTTATTCCCTCTCACTGCTGTGCTGGTGCAGGCACGTATCAGTGTAAAGTTACTAGCACGCTGTAACTATTTTTTTTTTTTTACTTTTACAAAACAAAACCAGTGAACGTCACCGTAACGAGTTCATATGATGTACAAAATGGCGGTGCGGTTGAAGCCGGGCTGTGCCGCCGTAAGACAAGCTGAAACGTTCATCCCTCAGCTTCTGGGCCGGTCTGGCCTCACCACGTCCAGTAACCATCAGAGGCCAGTGTCTCACGCACGGAACCAAAGCTGCTGCCTTCGGCCACCACTGTCACAGAAACGCGTGAGCCCCGAGGCCCAGCAGGACGAGCATGAGGCATGATGTCCGAGAGCCACTGTTTCAGGCCGCAGGTCCCAGACATACGTGGCGACCCCACACGAGCGCAGCGCTGACCGGGCGTGGGTTCGGCTCGGCTGCGGCACGCTCACCTCCTAAGCCACTGATTTTCATTTTCCGACATGGATTTGTTTCTCTTAACCGTGGTCCTCAGACTATCCTAAATGGACAAGCACGGAAATGCCGCTTTCTCAGTCCAGTGGAGACTGGAAACGCTGAACACCATGACTGCCAGGAGCGCCCCTCGACAGGGCAGAGCTAGGACTCTAGGCCTATGAGCTAGGCCTTCGGAGTGAATCCGAGGCAACGACCCACCAGGTGCTCCAACGCATACTTACAGCCCGGCCCCACCTACCTTCTTTCTCGCCCCGGGCACTGCCCATGAGGAATCTGGACACCAGCGGTGTGCTGGACAAGGACAAGCAAGTCGAGACGAAGACGCTCTGGGTGGGCCTGATCTGCAGCAGGTGTCCCCAGAACAAGCCGAAGGCGATCATCAACAGCGTCATGTAACACGGTCCCTGGAAGGCAATCTTCCACACCTGGAAGAGAACACGTCCATTTACACACGTTTAGTGACGACGTGCGGATCACACACGCGCTGCCTGGCCACGGGCCTCGGCTGTTCAGGGAGGGGCTGTGCCCTGAATACATCATCAGCCCCATACCCAAAGTCACGATCTGAACACAGTAAAAACACTGGCCACTCCTGTCGGCTTCCCGACTGCTCAGTGCTGTCACAGGGACGAAACACGCCTCGCTCCGTGTGATACGTGTCTGTGCACATATCACTAACCCTCTCAGCGCGTCGCCACGTGGACAGCACCACCCCCCCGCTCCCTGCATGGAAACACGAGTCCCATGGAAGCCAGCTCGGCTCAGTACCCCAACACTGACGAGTACCTCGGTGTTCCCCTAGCGCTGTTAGACATGATGGAAACTGTGGGAGAAATCAGGTTTGAGTCAAACTCTTGGGTTTTCAGCTGCGTGGAGGAGACACAGTAGTAAAGGCGATCTGACATTGACGCCAACAGGAACGGTAAATACGGACAAAAGTCATCATCCTGAAACCCATCCTATCCTACTGGACAGCACCTGCTCATTTTCTTCTCGCCCCACACCCTCTCAAGCCCTCCCGCACCCAGGCCCTCGGGCAAGGGCACAAGGGGGCCCGGAAGAGGGGCAGAGGGGCTCAGCACAGAGGCTCTGAAGCCAACGCCCGAGACCCCACGGGCCGGCCAGCCTCGTCTGTGTGAACACACTGTTCCCCTTTTGGGGATCTGAAGGATGTGGCCTTGTCCTCCGCTGCTCTGCTTCCTGACAAGAAGCCGCACTTCCCTCAAAATCACAGCACCATCTCCCAGCCGGGAGGCTCTTCCTGAGGCTGGGCATGGACCTCCTACCACGGCTCTTCCCACGGCCACAACCGGCAGCCTGCTTGTCCGTCACAGATTCCAACTTCCCGAACGAACTGTAAGAGCCTCCTGGCACCGTGGAGCCCAAGTCAAATGGTGGGAGACTGATGGAGGCAAAAGAACTGGGCTTCAGCCCTGAACACAGAGCCGGTCAGCTCTCTGCCACGTGGCTCTGGCCCGCCCAGAGAACGCTTAGCCCCTGAGGCTGCCTCTCCAAGGTCCGGACGCCACACTCCCTACTTATCCTGCCCCTGGCAGTGGTGATCGCTGTCGTAGCTAATGGCCTCCCAACAGCTCTCCCCCTTCCTGTCACAGCCAGGAGCGGTGGGACGGCCCGGGCGCACCTGCAGAGCTAGCCACAGCTCCTGGGGAGGCTGGCGTGCTGGACTGTAAGATTTCCAAGTTGTTTTTTTTAAATATTGTATTTATTTGAGAGAGATGGAGCTAGCGAGAGACAGCATGAGTGGGAGCGAGGGGGAGAAGCAGACCCCCCACGGAGCAGGGAACCCAACGCGGGACTCCATCTCACGACCCTGGGATCACGCCCGAGCCGAAGGCAGCGGCTTCACCGACAGAGCCCCCCAGGCGCCCCAGCGCTCCCAGTTTCAGGCAGCCCCCCTGTAAGTGGCGGGGATATTCCTGCCTGCAGTGGAGCCCGGAGCTCAGGCTTGACTCTGTCCCGGCCAGCCAGCTGGCTGCGCACCCGGGGGAGGGAATCGTCTCTACCCTGCGTCGTCCATCTGCAGACGAAGGCCGGGCTAATGATTTCTGAGGTCACTACCACACTTTGGTCCGGAGGATGGGTATCCATCTGACCAAGAAGCACGGTGAGCGGGGACTGTGGGAACGTGAGCAGTGCCCACAGAGGACCCCTGCTGCACACAGAGCGTCTGGACCGCCCTGCACTCCCACACACAGGCCCTCAGGCCGCACATATCAGAGCTGGCGACGCCGCAGGGTCCCCAGGCGACTCCCCGCACATCTGCACCGCAGACACACACCCCCTCGAGCTCCGTTTTCATGTCTCTGTCCACAACCCACACATGCTTCTGAAATCCCAAGAGAGGAGGCCCACAGAGCAGGGCCACACAGCTGAGCACACGGCCCCTCACACTCAGCAGCCACCAGCGTCTGGAACAAGGGTCTACCGAGGGGACAGATTCGGAGGAAAAACGGAGAAGACGCGGCTCGCACACAGAGACGGAACGGCCGGTGTGGGAGACAGGTGGGGAGCCGCACACTGAAGGCCGAGCCAGCGGGAAGGGAGCCAGGACATGGCCAGGCAGGGACACAGACACTTGACTGGCCACGCGGTCAGGAGACAAAGACCGCAGCTTTGCTCAGCGACAACTATGAAGACGTTCCCAGGCCTCGGTACCTGCAACAGCTTCTAATCAGACTTTCAGGTGGTTTCACAGGAGACCTAAGGGGGCCTTCCAGCCATTCTTTCAAAAACCTACTGAACGATTTCGCACCCTGACAGGGCACTTGGGTGACCCGAGACGTGCTGGCTACCTCGGGCTGCCCTGGAGCTACGCCCGTGACTTCCTCTGCAGAACAGGAAAGCAAACAAACGGGTCACTTGACAGCGTCCTTTACTAGGCAGAGAGAAACCTGCAAGCCCGTTGCGGGCGGCCGCCAAGCGGGGCTCCGTGTGAGAGAGCCCTGGCTGCCCCTAGACAAGGTCCCCACACAGGGGCCGGGCCCGTCCCCGTGCCCTCCCACTTCTCACACCACATCCCACGGCGACCGGACGCTCCCACCTCTTCCTCCAGAGCCCTCCCCGGGGCGCCCGGCCCAGTGTGATGGTAAACCCGGCGCGCTGCGGGCCAGTCACGCTGCCGAGGGCGTGCGGCTCCGGGCTGCGCCCAGCCATGTCCGCGTGCCGCCGCAGGTGGCTAACAGCAGACGCTATCGTGGTGAAAGCCAGAAACTATGAAAACGGAGAGCCCGAACAAATGAATTTTTCAAACCCCTGACCGCGCAGGAGGACACTGAGGTCCAAGGCACGTGGTCCTGCGCGGAGACGGCCAGGCTCCGCCCCTCTGTCCCAAACCTCCAGAACCACACTGTTCGCCACCAGCTGCTCTCGACCGCACACCCGGAGCCGCAGAAGCCACGCGAGCGCCGAGCGGGATGGCCGTGAGGAGACCCTTCCTGCCCATGGAACCCCGGCTCCCTGCAGACCCGGCCGGTCCCCGCCAGGCCGCGGCCACACAACGCACCCATCAATACAGTGGGGGGGGGGGGGGGGGGAACGTGCCACTGTCCTCACAGCACCGCATCTGGGACGTCCGCTGCGCAGGTCAAGCCAGAAGCACACAGACACGAGACACCTGGAGAAAGTGCTACCGTGACCCGGAACAGGCCGCAAGAAGGCGCGTCTCGAGAAGCACATTAGAGGAAGCGACCGGAGGACGGGCCAGCGGAGCTTTCCCCAGGGAAAACAAGACAGCGGAGAAACGAGAGGTCAGAGAGGGACAGGATGAACCAAGGCTGACACAGAAACACAATGGCCACAATGTGGAGCCTGACACCTCGTGTGGGTTCACATTTCCAAAAACTTGTGCTTGAATCTTTCCCTTGGACGGAGAGGCAGCATTTGCACCAGCACGTTAAGGCTCATCAGTCACCCTGCTGGGCAGGCCTGGCATGGGGTCCTCGGGCACTGCAGTGGCCTGCCGGCCCCTCTGTCCCCTCCCTCCGTAGCGGGCTGCTTTCTTCCTCTGCGAGGGAGGAGCTTCTCATTAGCTGCCTTCCCCTCTCCGTCCTGGCGGCCCCCGGAGCTCAGGGCCAACGCGCTTCCCGGTTTTCACGTTTCCACACACGCTCAGTCCCAGTGGCGACCGGCCTTACAGGTACTGGCACTTTACAGGGACAGAACGACAGAATCACAGTTTGCCACTCGTTTAGGAATTGAAGACCTTCTTCTAGGGTCACACACTGAACATCTGATGCTTGTGGCAGTTCAGCCTCGAGCAGTGTCTGACCTTTTTGGAAGGACCCCATTATGTGATCTCAAACACGTCACTTCTCAGGCTGTTTATGAAATCAGCCAAACGGAAGCTAATTTTTTTTTAAGATTTTATTTCTTTATTTGACAAACAGAGATTACAAGTAGGCAGAGGCAGGCAGAGAGAGAGGAGGAAGCAGGCTCCCTGCTGAGCAGAGAGCCCGATGCGGGGCTCAATCCCAGGACCCTGAGATCATGACCTGAGCCGAAGGCAGAGGCTTTAACCCACTGAGCCACCCAGGCGCCCCACAGAAGCTAATTTTTATGCATTTAATTTTCACCTCTTCTAGCATTTATCTTTCTGAATAGTATCAAACTAAAACCTACCCTAAAATGTTTAATTTCAGGGGTGCCCAGGTGAATCAGTTGGTCAAGCATCTGCCTTTGGCTTGGGTCAGGATCGCAGGGTCCTGGGATCCAGCCCCCTCTCGGGCTCTCTGCTCAGCCTGCTTCTCCCTCTCCCTGGGCTGCTCCCCTGCTTGTGACCTTTCTCTCTGTGTGTCAAAATAAAATAAGTCTCTAAAAAAGAGTTTAATGTGCTAACCCAATCATGAACCCACACTGAAAGGCAACAAACTGAAACCGTACGAGGATTAAATTGGGGGCAACGTCACAGCCTGATGAAGCCATTACCTTTCTCAGCCTTTCCGGGGAGAACTCCAGGCCAACGAGGAACAGAGTAAAGAACACACCGACCTCTCCCAAGGTCTCCACCTGCACAACAGACTGCAAACACAATGGTAAAACCACACAATCTGATGTATTTCACATGGGAAGTATGTGTCATAGAATAAGCTGATGCTAACATAGCCAGTGGGACCATCCCTACAAAGCACAGGGTGTTTTTTATTTTTATTTATTTTTTTAAGATTTTATTTATTTGACAGAGAGAGAAAGATCACAAGCAGGCAGAGAGAGAGGGGGAAGCAGGCTCCTGGCTGAGCAGAGAGCCTGATGTGGGGCTCAATCCCAGGACCCTGAGATCATGACCTGAGCCGAAGAAGCTTTAACCCAATGAGCCACCCAGGTGCCCCACACAGCACATGTTTTAAACCGACTTTGAGTGTGGTCCGCGCCCGAGATGACCTGACCTTCCTGACTGCACTGTTCTTTTCCATTTCCTCGACTAGGGAAAGACTCGTATCTTTCTTCCTAAGAACTGGCTCACGAATCCCGTTTCCAGGCTCAGGAGCCGCTGCTGCTCTCTCCATTTCTGCCTGCGCTCTCCCTGGAGGGTGGCGCGGCACCGAGCCCCAAGGGCCTGCTCTCACGCGCCTCTGCACACGACTACGTGGCCTTACTTTCCCCGGGGCGCCACAGCTGGCCACGTCCCACAGGTTTCGAGATATCGTGTTCCTGTGTTCCGTGTTTGTTCTGGTTTTCCATCTGCGATTAGCTTTCTAGGACGACACATGGTAGCCGAGAATGTTTTCCTGCCTGCTCTACTCGACACCACCTACATCCCTTACACCGGTGGTTGCCGGTGGAGCCACAAACCAGACGTCTGAAAGCAAAGCACAGGCCTCCCCGCGTCTACACGCACCCTGAGCCGCGGCGCAAGGACGCGCACACCACGCGTCTGCCAGCCACGGACAGGACGCGCCCCACCCTCTCTCCCGCTGCCGTCTCTCTGCTTTCTCTTCAACTTTCTTACTCAGTTTCACCGAATCCTGCTTATGGTGCATTTTTCCTGACACCACCAGAAACTTGTATCTTTCGGTAGGGAAGCTGATTTCACTTCTACTCATCGTGGTAACTGATTTCTGCTCCCACTCCTTCGTCTTCTGGCTTTTCCTTACTGCTTTTACTTTTCCTCCCTTTTTAAAACAAAGCTGTGACCTATGGCTTCAGATTAACACACTTAAACCTGTTCTTCTACCCATAACGAGCACAAGCTTATCAACTTCCTACTATTAAAAGACAAATACTCGGCACCATCACACTTCTTCCGTGAACCGCCTCCCACTTCTGACTGGTTCGCCCCGGGTCTTCCCCCTGGTCTACTGTAATGACACTGTTTCCCAAAGTACAGCACGTTTGTTAGGAACTGTAGCATTTGTAGCTTCCAATGTAGTTTTCACCTTACTTAGCCTTTACTTACTATTTAAGCTCAAGTCTTACAAGCAATCCTTGCTATGAAGAAAACATTAAAAGAAATGCATCTGTATTTGCTATCGTTTGTAAAAACTCTGAGAGGGAGGGATAGGACCAGGGCAGGAAGAGATTTTTCATCTACAAATAATTTTTTTTTTTTTTACCCACACCATTTTGGTCTCCAACACATGGAGATTCCCTATTCCGAAAACTGAATTAAAACCATTCTTTCCAGGGGCGCCGGCTGGCTCAGTCAGTGGAGTGTCCAACTCTTGGTTTTGGCTCAAGTCACCATTAGGCTTAGTCACGATCTCACAGATCGGGCTTTGCACTCAGTGAAAAGTCAGCTTTACTCCTTCTGCCGCCGCCCCCACTCCACGGTGCCCTCTCTAATACATAACTCTTTTTTTTTTTTTAAGATTTTATTTATTTATTTGACAGAGAGAGAGAAACATCACAAGAAGGCAGAGAGGCTGGCGGAGGCGAGGGGAAGCAGACTCCCCACTGAGCAGGGAGCCTGATGCGGGGCTCGATCCCAGGACCCTGCAATCATGACCTGAGCCGAAGGCAGAGGCTTAACCCACTGAGCCACCCAGGTGCCCCTCTAATATACAAATCTTAAAAAAAAAAACAAACAAACTCAAAATCATTCTTCCCACATGCCACCCTGCCACCCTGAGCCCAGGCCATGAGAGTACCTGCCATGAAGGTCCTGGGCTTTGAGCCCGAGCACAGCCCCCATCCCCCTGCCAATGAGACCCACTGTTAAGATTACTTGGGGATGAGGACTTTTTTCACATCTTCTACTGTTGTCTGGTCTAGAGAAGCTGCAGCACACCTGCCCGGCAGGGTGTGTCCATTAGCCGCAGGGGACAGGCCACTAGTGGAGTGTCCACACCTCTCCCTGCCTGCCTGCCCCTGTGCTCCTCCTGAGGGCTCTGCCCATTCCTTACCACCCCGTACGCTCCTTCCGTGCGGGACACATGACACTCCTTCTGGGCATTCTCTGCTCCTTTTGTCTGAACTGTGTGTATCTAGACGGCACACTCGGGAGTCCACAGAGTGCCGGCGACACAGGCTGAAGCTCACAGCCTCTACTGCCACAGCCCCTGCTACAACAGCCTCTACTGCCACAGCCTCTGCTACAGCCTCAGCAACAGCCGCCTCTACCCCAGCACTCACAGTCTCCCGGGGCTCTCACAACACCCCACATTTGGCTTGTTAATTTGTCACTACTTTACCAGCTTCACCATATGGTACAAATATTTGAATTACGTATTGAATCCAGCATTTTGAGTTGTTTTCAGTGTCTGAATGATATAATTCATACTATTACTGGACACAAATTCTGAAACTAATAAAATTTAAAGACCTGTAACAGGATTTTTTCTCTAGTCAAGTCATCCATTCACTAATGAACAAAATTACTTCCTTATGGTTTAGAAATTTCTTATGAAACTATTTTATAGAGCATCTTCTTCAACATGGTTGATAAGAAACTGCTATCTTTATTAATTCAAGTTCAAAACGTCAAAACCCTTTAGTCCACGCTTCTTCGGTGTTCTGTTAAAGGATACTACACAGTTAGACTCTGCTCTTACCTTAATACTGTTCAGTCCCGAAGGCCCCAGAAGCACACCACAAATGATATAACCGAACATCGTAGGCAGCCCTATTGTTGTGCACAGCCAGCCACAAGGTAAAGACAGCATTCCTATGGTAACGATGTCCTGGAGGGGAAGAAACAAAAAACAGACACAGACACTTGAGATAATGGTGGGCAGGACAAGAAGGGGCTGGCGGCCGAGAAAGCAGGCGCCCTGCGGAGCCGGCCCCTCCCAGTCTCCCTTGGCGGCAGCGAAGGCAGGTGACAGCTGGGCGGACTTTCCAGGTTTGAGCCCCCCCACCCCAGCGTCAGCCACTCCCAGCACTCCTTGGGGGTCAGGGACCTTCCTCTCAGTGGGTGCTGCCATCCTCCTGAAGAGCAGCACGGATCCGGCACCTGCGAGGCCGCTGGAGACCCAGCGGGGTGTCCGGAGCCCAACAGCCTTCCCTGAGCAGACTGCGCCAGTCACTCCTAACCGGTCACCCTCGCTGGTCCAAGCCCAAGCAGCGATGTCCACCCACAGCACTGTCAGCTGCAGATCTTCCCATAATCCCATCTCTTCTTTACCCCACTGGCTGCCCCAGAGGGCACAGACGTGAGTCCAGCTCAGTCTACAATGCCTGTCACCTCTGGGGGAGCCGGACCTCACCCCGCACCCACGTCTACACGAAGCCGCCCACAGCGCCGGAGCCGAAGCCTCCAGGCCTCATCCCAATGCTCCCTCTCAGGGCCGAGCTGGAGCCCATCAGAGTAGCTCCTGACTTCACAGACTCCCAAATTCCCAAAAGAAAAATTAATTTTCATTTTAAATATTAAAATGCCTTATTCTCTTATTCTTTTGGGAAAAAAATAAAGATGAAGAGAAGCTGCTTCAAGTCACAGAAAACATGGAACGCCAGTGAAGTCTCTGTGGGGAGGAAGGTCGTGCATCCTATGGTGACACTCGGGAAACAAAGCTCCGTCGCACTTCACGGGAACACCAGGAAGCGGGAAGGAGGAGTGGGGTTGTGAGAGGGGAGAAGACAGACAGACGACCTTCAGAAAGTGGTGATCTGCGCGTGGGATGGTGGCGTCTCTGGGTTTGGTCAGGATGTACCGGTTGTTCTGGGAGTCGATCAGCATGCTGAGGCCCAAGTCATCCTCCGCTTCCCGCTTTGTGAGGTTCTGCTTGGGATTAGCCTCGTCTTCCTCCACTCTGAGCACCGCCTCAAAATTGACCCCTTTCACCTGCGAGGATAATCAACACCGTGTCACTGGAAACAAGGAAAGGGTCTCAACTTTTAGAGCAAAAGTTCCATAGAGAAGTGACAGGAAACGTCTCCAGTATTCCGTCGTGTGATGAAACACGGACACGTGCTCGTGAACACGTGTGCGGAAAATCACTTCAAGTACAGATGATTTGAGGCTGCAAGTGTTTAGGGTTTCTACGGCTTCCAGACACCTGCTCTACCTGACTCAGGGTACACCTGTACCAACAAACTGGCATTTGGTGCTCAGCCCCCTTCCTGGACGACCGTGCCCACAACCCACGTGATTTCCTACGTGTGAGGAGAAACAGGAGCACCTCGCGGGTGCTCCGTAGCCTCACCTAGCTCAGGGCAGTGGGGTCATTTTTAGGAAGCCACTAGATCCCCACATGACAGGGCTGCAGGAGGGAAAGGAGCGAGAGACTGAGCTCATCACAGGCCCACACGGGGCGGCTCCCAGTAAACCCTGACGTGGGGGCTCGGAGAACGTCCGGCTGGGAGGAGGGAGCCGCCCCGGCGAGCAGGCGAGTGGCATCCACTCTTCACCCCTAACACCTGGCTGTTCCTCAGCTGCGTCCTTCACAGTGCCACCGTCACCCAGCAAAGACACTGTTTTCCTGGGCTCTGGGAGCCTGAGGAGAGGGCTGTGGGACCCTCCAAGGCGAAAATCTGGAACCCGTGACGGACCTCTGAAATGGGGGAAGTGCTGGGCTGAGCCCTTGTCTGCAGGGTCGCACAGACCCAAGGTGCCGGGGGCAGAAGTGCACTGGAGGGGCATGGCAGGGACAGCCCGATGGCCGGACACGGAAGACGTCCCTCCAGAAGACACTCGCGCCCCTCCCTGCCAGGGCCGGCGATGTCCGAGAGCGGCCTGCGCCATGCTCACGCCCGGAGCAGGGTTCCCACCTGCTTTCCTACCACACGCTTTTCAACGTCCTTCTCAGGACTCACAACCAATTTTTGGCATTAATGTCATTTTCCCCAGAGAATCCTCAACCTGTCACAGCAAGCAAGATGTCTGAGAGCCTGCGTCGGATACGCTTCCTACAAGGACTTGACGGCTCCCCTGGGCAGATCCGCACTGAACCTGACTGTCCCAGCGCAAGCTTTCTTGAGACCAGAGTCCCAGTCCCTCTGAAGGCAAAAGCGGGACAGAGACAAGCCACTGGTGGGGCACTGACAGAAACGCACGGCGAAGTCAAGGGTTATCTAGCGGACTCCCACGTGACACACCGGTCTCCTTCTGAGCCCGGCAGGTGTTCGGGTCCCGTCTTCACTTCCAGTCCACACCGCGACAGGTGCGCCGGCAAACTCAGCCGCACGCAGCTGAGCGGAGAGGGCCGCGACCTGGACTGCTACTCACTGACTTGTTGTCATCGAAAGCGTGTTCCTCTATTTCCTCCTCGAGGCGATCGGCGGCCTTTCTCACATCCTCAAGGATTTCGTCAAGTATGGATAAGCTTCTGTTCTGATGCTGCATGTTTTTGAGAGCTTCGACCTGATGTTTTTCCGCTGCCAGAAGTTCCACATACTCTGTCTCCTCCTGTTTGTTGGTGAGAAATGAAATCTGGGTTTAAGAGAGAGGCCAGGCCAGGGGGCGCCTGGGTGGCTCAGTGGGTTAAAGCCGCTGCCTTCGGCTCAGGTCATGATCCCAGGGTCCTGAGATCGAGTCCCGCATCGGGCTCTCTGCTCAGCGGGGAGCCTGCTTCCTCCTCTCTCTCTGCTTGCCTCTCTGCCTGCTTGTGATCTCTGTCTGTCAAATAAATAAATAAAATCTTAAAAAAAAAAAAAAAAAGAAATAGGCCAGGCCAGGACTTCCCTCCGGGTGCCTGGCCTGGCCAACGCCACCCAACATGCTCTCGCTGCCAAATCTGCTCGTAATCGTGTGTGTGGCTCCGGCCCGTGAGAAAAGGTCGAGCGCCCGACATCACTGGAACGTCACGAGCTCAGCAAAACGTCAGGGAAAGCGATGTGATGGACACACCAACGAACATGCTACAGCCCTGGAGTAAATTCTGAAGGTCATCTACTCACGCAGAGCCCCTCACTGGATAGACTCTACCGCAGACGCCACGCCGACCACGTACGGACGGCCGCACTCCAGAAACACCTGCGGTCCTGGACCACTGGCAAGGCAGTGGCATCCGTTCAGATGAGAGCATCGAGGTCTGTTGCCAACATACAGTCAAACACGCTAAAGACACATGCTCCTGCGTCAAGGAGGCCGAAAACCCTGACCCTGACTCAGCCATCTACCCATTACCGTGTTTCTACCAACTAGACCGTTGGTAAAGAGAATTCAATAGTCTGTACCCTCTCTGCTGTTCGAACTGCATGTTAATACCACACGCTTTCTATGAAAATGAAGTATTTCACATACCAATGGTCTCTGACTTAGGATGGCTGGACGTAAACTCCTGACCTCTTGGTGTGTGAGTGACGCACGCTCAGTAGAAACCGCACCTGGCATTCTGATGTGATCTTTCCTGGGATCCTCTCTCACGATGCTGGGCCATGGCCTGGGGCCACAGCTGCCCACCAGCCAGCCACCACACGGTGCACAGCGGCCACAACGACAAGCACTGTGCGTTTCCGCTCAGTACAGAACCCAACAGAGCACGTGACGTGCTCAGCGCATCACTGTAGAGCAGGCTTCACGTCAGGGAACACTGCCACAGCTCTGGGCAGTTCGGTGACTTAAATGCATTTCTGACCTGCTGTATTTTCAACTTGCGAAGGGCTTACTGGGACAAAACCCCATCATGAGTCAAGGAAGATCAGTATTAAAGTGTCTGACATAACAGACAGCGTGAATAACGGCTAAAAAACCAGACAGAAATACCACATCCCACACAGCAATGGTTTCGTCTCTCTGTTTTAAAAATACACTTTGTCAAGGGGCGCCTGGGTGGCTCAGTGGGTTAAGCCGCTGCCTTCGGCTCAGGTCATGATCTCAGGGTCCTGGGATCGAGTCCCGCATCGGGCTCTCTGCTCAGCGGGGAGCCTGCTTCCTCCTCTCTCTCTCTGCCTGCCTCTCTGTCTGCTTGTGATCTCTGTCAAATAAATAAAAAAAAAAATCTTAAAAAAAAATACACTTCGTCAAAATGCTGATTTCAAATGCACATATTGTTGAAAACGAACTTTAGTATTTGAATCTTCAGCAGATAATACTAAAGACAGCCAACGTTCACACTAAAAAGAACTGCCGTCAAACTCAAAATGTTGACTGTGGTTCCAAATCTACTTACTTCCACGTCAGTTTATAGTCACTGTTTTAATCCCCTGGGAATTTCCAGAACAGAGAAAAGCACCAGAACAAACTGCTGGAAGTCCTGAAAGGGAGCTGTGCTAAGATGTCCCCCACAAGGAAGGGACACTTCCCGCACACGCTCTGCTGCGAACAGGGGCCCGAGCAGCCGCCGCCCTCTCCCCGGACCCCCGCTGGCCCTGCCCCCGGCTCAGAGCGGCCGCACTGACCTTGATGGCGGCCTCTCGCAGCGCCTCCAGGCGCTGCCTGCTGCTCTCCTTCATGTTCACGACGTCCCGGTAGTCCCCCTGCAGGGCTCTCTGCAGGCCGTGGATCGCCTGGAACACTGAGTTTTCACTTTCGTTCAGCTCTTTTTGGAAAATCTCGAACGTGTGCACCTGAAACAGCTTCTCTTCATCTGACAGGCTGCTGTCTTTCTCCACCGCTCTGATCGCACTTTTCAGTTTGTTAAGAACCACAGTCTTTTGGCGAAGAAGCCCGGAGAGCTTCCTGCAACCGTCCAGGACCCACTGCTTCCTCTGCGCGCTGGCGGCTCCCCGGCCTCGGTGTAACTTGATGGCGTGCTTCGCCACCTGTCCATGTTCCGCAGCGCTGGCCGCCAAACGGAGCAGTGCAAGCAGCATCCACAAGTAATTTCCTTCCAGCACCTTCATGGTCCAGTTTTAGAGAACAGGGCACGGTCTCAAGGCCTCCGCCAACGTGAGCTTGCATTTTACACACACATTTTCAGCTGAAGAAGAGATTTACTGTCACATATAGTTGAACAACGACTCATTCCCACTGAGATCAGAGTGAAACGTATTAAATAATTACATCCAGAAAGCTACCACTTTTTTGAAGAGGTTACTTTGCCTAGATAAACAGTAATCCCTGAACTACTATACCTGGACCTAACAGAACTGAACACTCAAGTACGGCGCCTGGTAAAGAACTGGGAGTCAAGGTTATGCCAAATTTAAGGCAATTTTTCTTTTTAGAGAAAACTTAGCTTCATATACCTACGAAATCTACTGTGTGCAAAACACAAAACCCAACTCGACTTAAGAGGGTCCACATATTAAAGGCCAGAAAATACCATCAACTTCCGCTACCTCAGATCTGTGAATCACGTGGAGGAAACATGCTCCACATTTCTGAATGAAACCCTCTGAGCTACTGCTAGCTTACTCCAGCATACTGTGTTCTTACCAAAATCATTAGATATTTTGCTGAATTTCCAAAGTCACAGATGTCAAATGCAGAAAAAGAAAATCACAAAACACCATCACACCTGGATCGATACGGCTTTACTAAATGTTCAAACATTCTCTATGATCCAAACGTAGGCTCCTTCTCTCCCTCTCCCGAGGAAGTGCCCAGGCACCCCGAGGGCACTGATCCTGGCCACGGAAGCACAGACAGGACCGACCGTGACAGGCGCAAGTTTCAGCACAGGCTGTGCCGTGGGCAGCAGTGGGTACCGCGGCGGTGCTTCCCGGTTACACCAGGAGGGCTGTGTCCTCCAGGGGAGCGAGTGGTCAAGAAGCAGTGTCAGCAAGACCACCAAGAAGAAATCACCTTGGAGGTAGGAAAACGGAGAACAAAGGAGGAAAAAGTAACAAACACAAGACAGGCCAAGCAAGCTACGCCCTAAAAAGCAACCACTGAAACCTGGTGACTAGATCACCAGGCACAAGTGCTTGTTCAGAAGAGAAAACAAACCAAACCTGCCCTTTACACAAGCCTCGCAGTTTAAACAAAACGAAGCACAAGTATGAACGGATCGTCCATAGCAGCGTCCCACGGGCCATTCCGTCCCGTGCCCGTCGCCTCCCTTCCTGGGCATCTGCCGACTCCAACACGCCGCTGTACCTCAGTGTCACCGGGAACCCCACCGCTCACTAGCGTAATCTGCTTTCCCAGGCAAAACAGATCAGAGGCAGCCAAAACGAGACTGTGACGTTTCTGGAGGGAAAATTCTGGCGATACCAAGAAAGGACCGCCAAGCCAAGGTGGAGACCCAACAGACCTTCTGAAAAAGCAGCGCAAGAGCTCTGCAAAAACAAGCCCCCTGGGGGTTCAGTGAGGGCTGACCCGAAAACACCACTACTGGAGGACGGGAGGGACACCTGCCCATCAAGTCACCAAAAAAAATTATATTCTGGCCAGAAAGTCAGGAAACTTCTCAGTTTCAATACATTTTTGAATCCCTCCGCTCCCGAGGTCACATAAAGAATCACGTACCTACAACAGTTCACTTCCTTCCAACGAGGCAGGACACACGAGAACGTGCCACTTAAGTCACCAACTTTAGGTTACACTTTTAATGTAACTTTAAGTAAATGTTACCACCTTAAAAGTAAATAAGTGATTAGTCATAGTAATGCCTAGCAACGTACTTAATCTGTCATTTCAATGACTCATTTTACGGCTAAGCTTCTATTGTCCCAGGGGACAGAAAGAATTCAATCACTACTTCAGAAGCGCATGCTTTTTCAGAATTTTTCAGAACCAAGAGAGAGATTTCCAAAGCTCGTCAGTGTTTCCCATTTTCCCTGAGAGATCTAAGAAGGCGATTCCTGTACGGATTCCAACTGCAGGCAAATAACCGGCCGCACAGTTCATGACCGACGCGCTTCGCTCATCTCTGCTTCCTTCCCCAGACCAGTTGCTGAGGTTAAATAGCGTGATTCTACCCCACGACACGGGACGGGCTATTAATTTTTATGAGAAATCATGGAGAATTTTAGTTGTGGTCATACAGTATTTCCACCAAAACAAATCTGTATCATGAACATGGAACTGAAATTATTTAGACTCCGAAAACATAAATCACTCCTTCTTCATAAATTCAATTTCATCTAACCTTCAAACGTGGCTACCAAGTCCTATGCACTACTAAACTGCCACACGCTTTTTCTTGAGTAAATAATCAACATTTTTATCTCCAGTGTTTTATTATACTACCTTCAAATTATAAAAGATACACTTTGGATTTATTATGTTTTTAAAATGAATTTCTAGAATTTCCATACTTTTTTAAAAAGATTGTATTTATTTACCCGAGAGAGAGAGAGAGGGAGAGCACATGCAGGCGCACGAGCAGGGGGAACAGAAGAGGGGCAAGCAGACCCCTCACGGAGCATGGAGTCCAAAGCGGGGCTTGATCCCACGACCCTGAGATCATGACGGGAGCCGAAGGCAGACACTTCCCCGACCGAACCCCCCAGGCGTTCTAGAATTTCTGTATCTTGATTCACTGATCCAAAGTCAGTGGATCTCAAGAGTGCGTTGAGGACAGCCTGTCACACGGGCCTCATGACTCCTTTTATACAACACTGCGGAGTGACACTCTGCGGAGGGGGAGAGCGGACAGGGGCTCTCCGGGGTCGGGGAAGGGAGCGGAGGGACCCTGTGGATGGAAATGGTCTGTGTCTTGGCAGCGCCGGTGGCCCTGGGAATCCAGGCGTGACAGAGTCGCACAGATCTGAGCGCACACGCGGGTGTCGCTGGGAGGATTGGACCAAAGCCGCCCTCTACTTGCACCATAGGGTTTGTCAGGAGCTGTCGCTGGGGATATCTGGTGAAAGACCTAGGGGACTTCTCTGTATCAGTTCTTAGAACTGTGCATATTCTCTCAAAATACTTATCTCAAAGTAAAACTCTAAGAATTGAACGTAGAGGCTTACCCTTTCCCACTAAACCCTCCTCATGTTTAATGATCACCATTTATGCCGCAGAACAAGGAAAATGTATCCACGACCAGGAAACATCCTAAACCAGAGCCAACCGTTTTTAAGATGCCTCTGCTGCGGTAAAACACAAGGCCAGTTTTCGTTCAGAGCAACACCAGAATCCGTGCTTTGAACACGGCCCACCCCCAAAGGTTTCATTTATACATATTTCAACTTTAATTACAATGTATCTGCACAGCCTAGCCAAATTTCTAATGGGTTTGCTTGCTTGATGAATGCGGAACACAATTCCCAAAACTTATCTTAAAATTCACGAGATTACTTGATCAAGAACACAAGTACTTAATAAGGAGTTATTTATTTAGGATGAAAAGGCAAAGGGATTCACCAGTAAACCCACTCAAAAAAATCAAAAACAAGAAAAACTCCCAATATCTTTAGGGGTGCCTGGGTGGTTCAGCATCCAACTCTTGGTTCTGGCTTAGGTCAGGATCTCAGGGTGGTGGGGCAGAGCCTGGTGTGCACCATGCTAGGCGGGGAGTCTGCTTCAGACTCTCTCCCTCCCTCCCCCTTGTCGCTCCCCCGGCACGCACCACTCTCTCTCCAATAAATCTGCTTAGAAGTATTTCTGATGCCTTTAATTCACTGTCGTATGAAAGTCACTTTACTCGCATCCACTTGAAAATCTTCAGTAATTTGTAAATGCTGCGTCATTCACTGGATGAAGAGCTCAAAAGCAAAGCACCATGATGTCTGAAACCAGGCTTCCTCAGAGCTGAGTCACCCGAGCTGAAGATTTCTCCCACGCGCCCCTAACTCTGGGCTCCACGGACCGCAGGTACTAGAGGGACCACTTCCTCAGACATGGATGTGAGACAGAGCCCTAGAGGCTGGGGGTTGCTCAAGTCCCCCCGGGGAATGGGCTGGGGAGGCAGATGGGGAGGGGAGCTCCTCTATTCTCTTCAATGTTCTCCGAGGTCTGAAACGTGAGAACCTCAGAGCTCTGCCTCCCAGCCTCCTGCTCACATGCAGCGCAGGGTGCCGCATCGTCCTCTGGACCTACCGGACCCACCTTCTCCAATTTCCCTGATCAAACAGCCGAGAATCTCGTTCATTCACCGCAGCGGTACAGGGGGCCGCTGACTGTCGGGCCGAGGTCACCCCAGCCGGGTGACAGCCCTGCAAAGGAGCCAGCCTCGTCCAGTCCCCCCGAAACCGAGACCTGAGCGCGGGACGTACTGACCTGGCCCCACAGGCGGTGCCCGGAGCCACAGGCAGGAGATCCCAGAGCGCGCAGTGCAGTGCGGGGAGGCGGGAGTCCAGTCGACCGGTCCCTGCGGTCATTCGGCTTCTTCTGAAAGAGGAAAACACGAGGATCATTGGTAGCGAACAGTTTATCATCAGAATCTCTTCTCTTTCCTTCTAGACATCACGTATTTATCTCCCCCAACGAAGGTCGCCAGCAGACGGAGGGCAGCAGGGTCCCCGCGGAGCAGAGAGCCGGACGCGCGGCTGGATCCCAGGACCCTGAGACCGGGGCCGGAGCCACCCGGGGTCACCCTGCGACACCAGCGACACTTCCCGATGCAGCATGACCAGGCGCCGCGCAGGACGGGAAAGGTCCCAACTCCCCGAGGGCAGCAGCCGCCGGGGTCCGCGGGCGGCAGCTCCGGGCGCCCACGGACGGGGCGGCGGAGGCCGCTGCTCGGCCGACAGCACGGACGGCCTCCCGAGCAGCACCTCCGGCCGTCGGTGACCTCCGCGGCTGCGTTCCCGGGCGGGCAGCGAAGGGAAACCCGCCGCCAGGGCGCGTTCGCCGCGGACCTACTCCGGCCGCGGACGCGCTCCTTCCACAGCCGGGGCCACGGGGGCGCCCCGGGGGCTCGGGGCACGGTCTCGGGGTCCTGGGACGCAGCCGCGCCGGGCCCCGGCTCCCCGCACCCCTGCCCGCTCCCGGCCGGCCCTGTCGCTGCCAACGAGGAAACTCTCTTACAGGAATGATCGAGGACAGAGCTCGAAACGAGTCGGGGGCGCAGAAGGGCGCTCGGAGCCCGAAGACGCTCCGACCCCGGGGCGACCCCACGAACCCTCGCCGACGCGAGGCCGAGCCGGCGCACGACCCGGCGAGCCCCGAGGGCAGCGCCTCAGGAAGGCGCCCGCGCTCGCGGGGGCGCGACGGCCGCTCCGGGTCCCGCGGGGACCGCCGGCCGGCGGGGGTCGCCGCCCTGCCCCGATCCCGGGCCGCAGGGACGCACGAGGGGCTCCGGCCTGAGGCGGGAACCTGGGAGCCGCGCGGCGACCGCGGCGGGACGCGTAGGGGCCACGCCCCAGGGGGCCGGGCGTGCGCGCGATCCGGGGCGGGGGAGCGCGGGGCCCCGGCGGAGGGCGCGCCCCGGGGGCAGGGCGCAGCAGCGGCCGAGGGGCCGGGGAAGCGCAGACCGCCGCGGACCGAGCCTCGAGGCCCCCGCGCCCCGGCCGCAGGCGCGGCTCACCTGGGCACGACCCGGCAGACGGGCGTCCTGGGCCGCGCTCTCCGGCGCCCGCAGCGGAGGAGCCGACAGGGGCGCGCCTCAGCCGCATCCCTTTCCAGGGCGCAAGGCCGCCCCGGGGCGGGGACCCGGACACGGTCCTGCGCGGGGAGCGTCCCGACGGCCCGTCCACCCTCCGGAGCGCCGCCGCAGAGGACGCCGCCGGCCGGAGGGGCGCCCGCTTCGGGGGGCGGAGCCTGAGTCCCGTCGGCCCCCGGGCGGCGCAGTGCACGTCGGGATTTGTAGGACAAGGCGCGCTCGGGTCCCGTAGGATCCCGGGCGGCGCAGTGCACGTCGGGATTTGTAGGACAAGGCGCGCTCGGGTCCCGTGAGCCTCCGGGCGGCGCGATGCACGCCGGGCGTTGGAGTTCGGCCGAGTGACCCGTCGCGGTCCCCGGCGCCCTCTCCGGAGCGGGTGTCCGGGCGCAGACGCCGACGACCAGGACCGCTCGGCCGTGGCGGGGCGCGAGTGCAGACAGCCGGGCCAGCGGACGCCGGAGGCGCCGGGGAGCAGGGTAGGTGGCCCGCGGGGTCGCCTCCCACCGGCCCCTCCTGCGCGCTGCGGCCGAGGGAGCGCCGGGGACTGGGGCGCGCGGGTCACGGGAGCGGCGGGGTCTCCGGGCGGCCTGGGGCCGGGGGACTCGGCGGGGCGACGCCGCGCGGGGCCGGGGCGGAACCGCGGGGCAGCCGTCGTGCAGAGGTGCGGCGGGCGGGGCGGCCGGCAAGGGTCGCGGGGGTCCGCAGACGCGCGGCCCGGGGCGGTCGGAGGCCGAGGACTGCCCCGCAGGGCTGAGGGGGGGCGCGGCGACACCGGGGCCCGGAGCGGCCGACGCAGGGGGAGCTGGCGGCGGGCGGGAGGCCGCGAGGGCCGGCGCGGAAGTTTCTGGAACGAGACGTGGAGGCGGGGGCGGCGGGGGTCGCCCGGGTTCGGCGAGTTCGAGGACGCGCGGACGCCGGGCGGGCCGGACGGGCCGGGGTCGGGGCCGGGACTCGGCGGGGCCGGTGAGGTGCCCGCGGCGGGCGGAAGCCTCGGGAACGGGGGACGCGGGGCGCGGGCCGGACGGTGCGGGTCAGCGGGGCGCGGGGACCGGTCGGGCCCGGGGCGCAGTGTCCTCGGGGCGCGCGGCCGGCGGGGCTTTCGGAGCGGCGGCCGCGGCCCCGAGGGCCGTGCGGGGAGGGTGGCGGCGTGAGGGCGAGGGAGGGAGCCGCGAGGGGGACCGGAGAGCCCGGACCGGGTCGCGGGGCTTGGGACCCGGCGGGCGGCCCCGGACGGCCCCGGGGCGGCGGGAGCGCGGCGCGCGGAGGAGGACGGAGCCGCCCGCGCCGGCGTGAAGACCCGGGAGCGCGTCGGGGGCGCGGACCGACTCCGCCCCCGCCGGCTGTCCGCGCCGAGGGACCGGTCGGCGTCCCGGGCCGCCCCGCCGCCCCAGCGGACGTTCTGTCCTGGTCAGAGCCTGGGCGGGGGCGCCGGGGGCTCCGTCGGGGAAGCGTCTGCCTTCGGCCGCGTCATGATGTCGGGGTCCTGGGGTCGGGCCCCGCGTCGGCCCCGCTCGGTGGAGAGCCCGCTTCTCGCTGCCCCTGCGAGCCGCTCCCCTGCGTGTGCTCTCTCTCGTCAAACGAATAAAAACCTTTAAAAAAAACAAAAACACCTTTTTGTTGTTGTTGTTGTTTTTCATTTTGTGTCTGGGCAGTCTTGGTGCCCGGGTTCTATAGATGATTTTTCACAGTTGAAGCGTTTTAGACTTTTCCTATACTTCAGAGATTTAAAAAAAATCTTTATTGGGTTGTCGCTGTTTTCACTCGGGAGTTTTATGTACCTTGACAGAGTGAAACAGAGGAGCGCCACGACCCCGAGACGCTGCTGACCTTCCTCGACGGCCTCGGGAGAGGGCTGTGAGCTGGAGGGCAGGCCTGGGCCGGCTGCCCCGGCCGGTCAGAGCGCGTTCTGTTCTGTCCCTGTCATTTTCTAGCTTATGAGACGTTCTTTCTTTCTAGAAAGCTTTATGCCGGTTCCTCTTTCGACCAGCTGCGACGTGTGAAGCCCGCGCGGTCTCTGTTCGGAGCCGCCGGGCATCGTTTTAGTGGCCGCGACTTTCTGGAGAAACCTGGGAGGCGTGACTCGCGCGGCTGTCCCTGTCGTGAGAATCCCTTTCCTGTTCCTTCTGGCAGCAGACGTGTTACGGGCTGAGCCTAGACCCAGGGCGGCTGCTGCTCACACCGAGCCAGTGCCCTGTGCGGCGAGGCACTTGGGATGGACGGAGAAGGGCGGCTTGTCTGGCTTCCCCCCACCCACTTGGTAACAACACAGTAACGATTCAAGCCACTTGGCGGGGCTGGGTCCGTGTCCTCCTGTGCCTCTTTTTCTAGAGTGTCCAGAGTGTGTTGTTCTTTACACTGTTGGTACAACCGTTTGGTCGTGTGGTACAAGTTCTAAGAGGTGTTGATCAGGGAAAGTCCCTCAAGACCAGACACGAGATCTTTCAGGCGTCTGCCAACATTTACTTGGTGCAGATCCGTCAGCCGCGTGACTCGGGTGCAGCACGCTGGCTCCCTAACAGCGTGCCGGACTGTTGATTCGTCCTGGAGGTTCTAAGAGTGCCACACTGAAGGTTTTGTGGAAGCAGAACCCACATAACATAAAATCGGGTACTTTCAAGTGTGTGATCCAGTGGTCTTGAGTTCACCCACAGTACTGTGCTACCGCCACCTCCGCTGAGCTCCAGACCACTTCACGACCTTCAGGGAAACCCCACACTCATTGCGGGGTCACTCCCCACTCCGCATTCCCCGCCAGGCCCCGGACAGCCACTGCGCTGCTTCTGTCTGGAGACTGGCCTGCCCAGGTAGTTCCTGTAATGGACACGACATCTGGCCCTGCAGGTCTGACTTCTTTCACTTGCTGTAACGTCTTCAAACTTCGTCCACATCGTAGCGTTTTTCAGTATCTTGTTGACTGAGGTTCATTGTTTATGGGCACCAAATTTTATTTTACAACCATGACAGAAATTTAAAATCTAGCGCAGATGCGATTTGCGTCCTACTGATGCTACGAGCGTCGCTAAGTGGCGCGCGGGGTGGGTGTCGGACATCGCTCTCCACTGCGGTTTCTGAGGGCCTTGGCATTACCTACGCTCCGTCAGGGAGGCCGTCGCCTTCAGCAGAGACGCCGCTCTCCTTTTGTCAGCCTACTGTCAACGCATATGAGATCTGTCCTGATTTAGCTAAATTCGATTGTACCAGAAAATACAACTTCAGGCTCTTTGTCTAGTTCTTTCCGTTGGCTCAATTTCAGGAAATAACGTACAGAATATATATTCTATATATTTCCCTAGAATCTAGATTAGGGTTAGAAAGTATAGCCCACAGACTCATTTCCCATGTGTGTAAATGAAGTTTTTTTGGTACACGGCTCCCCGGCCATTGGTGCATTGCGGAACTGGGTAGCTGCGACAGAGACGAGCCCCTCATCTGCCTTACTGGGCCTTCTAACTTAAGTCTCACCTCCCTTCCCCTCCGAAAAACCAGTCGATAGGCTTCATTGATCTGTGAAAAACCCCAAGTTTTATGCAAAACCACATGTTTTGCTGGAGAGAGGATCTGAGATTTTCTCCAGTTTCCAGAAGGGACCCAAGACCCCAGGTGACCAACAGCCCATGCTCCAGGCGGCCCGTGTTCTGCCTCCTCGGTGCTTCTGAGACCTGCTAGAACAGGGTCCTCTGGGTACGTTAAAAAATTGCTGGAGCCCAAAGACTTTTTGTTTACGTGAGTTGTAGTCATTGGGATTTACTGTTTTAGAAGTGACAATGGAAAGTTTAAAAACATTTGTATATTTAAAAACAACAATAATCAGCACAATAACAAAATAATAATCACATATTTGTGTTACATTTTTGCAAAGATCACAAGTCACACGTGGTCTCCACTGTGTTCCAGCGAGCATGAGAAAGGCAGATAATGACTTGGGATTGTTGTGAAGGGAGTTTTGTCTTGGTGTAAACCCCACGATGCCCAGACCGGACCTGGGCAGCTGCGTGGTATTCTGCTGAGGTCCTCTGCTCGAAGAAAGGGGTCCTGTCCAAAGAGGCTTTGGAAGCTTGCCGTGCCATTGCGGGGTTGGCCTGGCAGAGGGGCTGTTCTGCTGCAAAGGGCGGGAGGGGCACAGGGCGGTCAACCTTCCAGGAGTGACCACAGAGGCCACTCCTTTGGGTTTCAGTGCCGGGAGGAGCTGGGTCACCTCTGGGCCACTGACAGGTTTCTAAATCTTAGGAAAACAGAATCCTGTTTTCATCTTTGGTTTGGCAACTGGGAAGCTCAGAGCCAAAGGGTTTGCCTGCGCTCAGCTCTCGGATGTGCTGTGTGTCTGAGTCTCACCCGACTTTCCACAGCAGAGCGCTGTGAGCTGTCCTTCACTGTGTGGCTCTGCAAACCCTCCGGTCCTTAGCTGAACTGGAGTAACTGTTGCAAGGACCTGTTTAGCAAGAGGTTTCCATTAAGGTTAAACAATGACCTTGTGGAACCCTTCAACTGTCGCCGCTCCCCTTCCCCCAGGGGACTTAAAAACAAGTCCTGGAAAGCAGCCCCAGGTAACAAAGCTGGAGTAGAAGGGTGGGTCAGGGGGGTGGAGACATCGGATCAGTGGGGGCGCACACTGTCTCCCTAGCTACCAAGGAGTATGGGCCCCGCCCTTTGGGCACCTTTTGGGCTCCAATTCTGACCAAGGTGATGGGTTGGTTCAAATGTCTACTAGGGTAAATTGTAATTCAGTTGGTCCCCGAGCATGACTGTGCAGCTTTCTCTGCGTGTTACAGTCTCATTGGCCACCTGTGTGCGGCCAGGCCCAACCGCATGGCCTTTGCCCTTAAAAGCTAGTCTGTGGGACACCTGGGTGGCTCAGTGGGTTAAGCTTCTGCCTTCAGTGCAGGTCGTGATCCCACGGTCCTGGGATCGAGTCCCGCATCAGGCTCTCTGCTCAGCGGGGAGCCTGCTTTCCTTCCTCTCTCTGTGCCTGCCTCTCTGCCTGCTTGTGATCTCTGTGTGTCAAATAAATAAGTAAAAATCTTAAAAAAAAAAAAAAAAAAGCTAGTCTGTGAAACAGAGAAAGGTCACTCTCGTAAGAGGCGTGGCCCTGAACGTTCTGTTAGATTCTTGATGCTTGGCGCGAAATACAGCGTTGCTTGACCTTCGCTTTATATTAGTCTCGCTCCTTTAATCAAGGACCCATTTTGGGGGGGCATAACTACTGTAAATCCGTTCAAGTGAAACTCTCCCTCCCGTATGGCCAGTGGAGTGTTTCAGAGCACTGGATCTGGTGCATTCGCATCTGTTGATTCACGAGGCTGGTGAGTCACTTTGATTACTGCTGTCCTTCCCCCACCCCCCCCCCTCCCCTGCGCCCAGCCCCGCCCTGGCCGGCCCCT
>NC_081571.1:84516749-84528207 GCF_022355385.1 Mustela nigripes | reverse complement strand
CTGAGACAAGCCCAGACCTGGCTGGCCCTATCTGGAAGTCCGGGCGCGGTCTTCCTTCCTTACGGTCTAGATATAGTACAGAGACTCGGCAGTTCTCTTGTCTACAACCTCCCACAGCCTCTGCCCTGCTTCTCCGTTTATCTCTGCTTCACGTGCTCAGATGTTTCTGCGCTCCGTATGGTCACCTTTAGCCCTCACGGGCTTTTTGTGGCCGCTCAGGGACCGTGGTGAGCAGCGCCCACCACTGTGGTCAGTTACCTGCGTATGTTCTCAGCACTGTGGCTGCTGATCTTAAACAGGGAAGACCCGAGACATTGATGTTCACACACTGTGCAGCCCTTCTGCTCAGTAGAGCCTGGAATCAACCAACGCTGAAGAGGACCCTGCAGTGGGCTTTGGTCAGGGGCCAGGCCTGGGTCTGACACCCACCCTCACTGCGTCCCCGGGGCTCCTGTGTAAAGAGGGATTTTCCCGAGACTTAGGGAAAAAATAATGTGTTTTGTACAAATTGAAGGGTAGAGATCAAAGTGTACTTTGTGATAAAACACTGAATCTCATAATGGTTTGAAGGTCGCACTTTGCATATTTGTCTTTCCGTGGCTGTCATTTCAGTCTTCAGAAGACCCTGCGATCTTCCCAACTGATGAAGAGCGAAACGTGTCGTCCCCGAGTTCTGCGGTGAGGCTGACCCAGGGGAAACAGCCAAGTCCAGCGAGAGCACCAGCAGCAGTCATGGGATGCTGAAGCTCTGGTCCGGTGGTGTTGGCTTTCCTGCTGCGTACACAGAGGTCATCTCGGAAGAGCAGGGGCCCGGGTTTATGGCATTTCCTCCCCGTGGCCTGCCGCATAGCGCAGGATGAGCGGAAAGTAGACGTGGCCACAGACGACTTTTTGCCGAACCAGACTCTTGCCTCCAGGCACCCATGAGAAGCGGGGTGGACAGGAAGAAGCTGGAGCAGCTGTACGACAGGTACAAAGGTAAGGCGGCCGGGGAGCGGGGGCAGGCGGCCGCAGCTCGCTTCCAGCTCCGGGGAACGGAGGGTGTAATCTGGCTTCTTGTGCTGAGTTCTCAAGACCTCCAGAAGGTTCTTCCTCCTCTTTCTGGACTCAGCTGCAGCATCCAGCCTGTTGGAAAGGAACGTGGACCGGTGACGGAGAGCGGCGGGGCTGGGGTGATGGGACAGGGGTCTGGCGGCGACGGGGCCGTCCTGGGCGGGGTCCGTGGCGCGCGCGACGTGCCGCAGCACCGTGTCCTCGCCGTGTGGGGTGCTGTCCCGGGCACACTGCTGTGTGAGCTGGAGGGTTCTGGGGAGGAGGCAGGTGAAGAAGTAACTCCGGCCCCAGGGTAAAGTCACCTTTCTGCTCACACGTGCAGCCGCGCCGTGGGTCTGGAGCCCCTGCACTGTTGAGGAAGCGCAGGGGAAAGCTGCTACCAAGGAAACGTTGGCGCTGTGCATTGGGGACCGGTGCTGTTTCTTTGAAATCAGCACTTGGAGTGGAGCTTTCCCTGTCAGAGCACGACTGACCGTGCTGCCGGAGTCGGTCCCTGCCACGGGGCTGCTCGCGTCCGAGCCCCCGGCGGGACGTCAGGTGGCGTCTCATGTGTCCGTCGGCACTGGAGTCCGTGGCAACAACTAGCCAGGGTTTATCTGTTTTTCTTTCTACCGGTTCCTGAGGTTAACCTTCTATTAACAGAATTTAAAGACAAAAACAAAAACCTCATTTAAACAAGTATTAACCCAAACAGAATAACTCCTGGGCTTTAAATTCTTATTTATGTATTCTTTTCTTATTTATTTATTTACAAAGATTTATTTATTTATTTGACAGAGAGAGATCACAAGCAGGCAGAGAGGCAGGCAGAGAGAGAGGAGGAAGCAGGCTCCCCGCTGAGCAGAGAGCCCAATGCGGGACTCGATCCCAGGACCCTGAGATCATGACCTGAGCTGAAGGCAGAGGCTTAACCCACTGAGCCACCCAGGTGCCCCTCTTTTTTTTTTTTAAATCCTTGGCACAAAAACATACTCTGATAGACCAGATTTGTTTGAAAAATGAAAAATCATTGTTTTTAATAAGCTTTAATATGCTTTAAGTTTTTTTGGCTAAGTTAATTGTGGAGCTAATTTTGTGAATCATGTGCTATGCAGATTCCTGAAGTGATTCTTTTTTTTTTTTTTTTTGACAGAGAGAGAGAGCACGATCACAAGTAGGTAGAGAGGCAGGCAGAGAGAGAAGAGGAAGCCCGATGCGGGGCTCGATCCCAGGACCCTGAGATCACGACCTGAGCAGAAGGCAGAGGCTTCACCCACTGAGCCACCCGGGCGCCCCTCCTGAAGTGATTCAAATATGTCTTTAAAAGAAATACTTAGTGAGAGCTGCTTCTGTAGTTTAAGCAGCATCTTTTTATCATTTAATTTTATTCATGCACTTTCATTTAAAGTAGACACATCATGCAGTCATCTTGGGGTCTAGAAATAAATATGTTGTTCAAAGACTGGAGAAGATGAGTCCGTTGTTATGTTAATGTATGCAAATGAGCGCGCATTTCCGCAGCTCCATGCACCTGAGATTTACCAGCGGCACTGAGGGCAGGTGTGCCCTTCGGGGCATCTGGGACTGTGGGAGCTCTGGGCTATAGGAAGGGTGAGGAGCAGAGGCCGCAGGACGGCTGTTCTCTCCTTATATGGGCAACAGGCTGCAGGAAGCCTGTGCTCTCGTTCGTTTGAATTACAGCATACCTTTTATTTTATTTTATTTTGGTGACGACATGTTTATAAAAATGTAGCATATAGTGCTAAAGTGACCACAGTTAAATTTTGTATGATGGAAGAAAAGTGTATCACATTTAATCTTCATTTGAGCAAAGAAGCTACAAATTTTCTATTGGTACCTTCCGTACAGCTAACAGAATTAACACGTGAGTCATTCTGTTGGAAATTACTCGTCCTAGTTTAGTGAGGTCTCACTGAGATTTTTCTAAGAGATTTTACTATTTGATTTTCTGATAAAGAAACTCTAAATTCCTTAATTTCATTTCTAAACCAGAAATGGGAAGTGAGGAAGTCCCGAGTTTCTAAGCTATTAAATGTGGATGGGTGAACTAAATGATTTTGCAACCTAAATGTACAGTAGCACTAAAATTATAGCAAATGAAATCACTTTAAAAAGAAAAACATCAGTTTCTTGTTTTGGCAGTGTTGTGGCAAAAACTTCCAATATTGTAAACACTTTATAGATGCAGTATTTTTTTTTTTTATTGCAGATTTTAAAAAATTTCTAAGTAATCTCTGCACCCAGTGTAGGGCTCAAATTTATGACCTTGACCTCGGTGCCCACAATGCAGTGCTTTTGGTAGAGTTTGCCTTTGGGCAAACTAGAATTGTGTAAATCGGAATTTGTATTTTACTTTACGGAAATCAAATATTTTTGAAATGATGAAGTCTTCTCAAAGAAGCTGCAGTACTCTTTTTTCCTTCTCCTGAGTCCAGTAACCTTGATGTTTAAAATAGGGCTTTTATCTGGGTAAATTACTCTTTATTGCTGTTCCGCGCACAGTAAGAAACCGTGTGCCATCGGTTGACGTCTCCAAGACACGCTTGCTCGGGCTGGGACTCCAACCACCCGTTAGTGCTACTTTTCAAAACAGCACAATTTCTTTCTCTCTTGATTTTAACTGTAGACCCACAAGATGAAAATAAAATTGGAATTGACGGGATTCAGCAGTTTTGTGATGACCTGAGCCTAGATCCTGCCAGTGTCAGCGTTTTGGTCATAGCCTGGAGGTTCGGGGCGGCGACGCAATGCGAATTTAGCAAAAAGGAGTTCATGGCCGGTATGACAGAGCTTGGGTGAGTAAATTGGTCTTGGTTTAAATGTTTTTAAAAAGGATGGTACTTTCAACATTATTTTTCAACAACCTATAAACATTAATTTCAAATTAATTTATTTTCTGTGCGTATCTTATAAATTTTTTGTGCCTCTAATCTGCTCTATTAAGCCTTTCCAAGTAAAGTTTTATTTAATACTTTAATTCAGATTAATCCCTTTTGTAATTTACTTTTTTCTTTTTAAATTTTATCCTTCCAGTTTTGAATGTACAGCAGACATCAGGGTGTTTTTGTTTGTTTTCAGCCATTCATTTCTGGATTCTGTGTCCTAAATGTATTATTTGTGTTGCTATGTTAATCATCAATAAAATATCATTTTGGTTTTTTGCTTGTAACACTTCTCTGTTCTACTCACAGGGTGGGAATAAAAACTTCATAATAACTTAAGATGTTTCTCACTTGTCAGTTAAGTCGGAGAAGTAAGTGAAAGCATGTGACACAAATGTCTTCTGATCGTTAAGCTTACTGAGCTATCTCATAGGGTAGTATAAATGCCAACATGCTTGCCTTGCTGATACTGTGATATTTCAGTGTTGACAGCTTAAACTGGCTTATTTTTAGCTGCTGAAGGAGCTGGAAAGTCTAAGTTAAACATGTTCTTAATGCGTGGATTATACAGCATCCCAGGGGAAAAAATAGAACATTCATTTGTTCTACTAAACTGATGCATGTGTGATATTTCTCAGCCTTGTCTGTGAGATGACAGACATTTGCAGGACTTACTCTATTGCCGCTGGTTGTGTAAGACCAAGCCGAAGACGTCACGGTGACCCGCGCGACAACATGTGGCTTCATGTTCTGTGCGCCAGGAACGCCGCGGAGGACTCAGGGAATGTTGGGATGGAAACACCTGTTAAAGCAGCATTCTCTCGGCCGGGCTGCCCTTTATCCCTTCTGCCGGAAGCTCCCCCAGGTGGGAGATTGGGAATTAAGTGCTTCTTCTGGAAACACTTACTGCCATTTCTTAGGCATTATCTAGAAATACGTCGTACAGGTAAATTTATAAAAGTCCTATTATCCTACTAAGTGTTAAAAGTTAAAAACATATTTTAAAGATTTTGAGTGTGAATCTTCCCAAAACGTGTTGGACAAATTCATGCCTCCCTATGCGGAGTACACAGAGTATGACTGAAGATGGTAAGTTAGCACTGAGCAGAGGGGCTGCGCTCCGCGTCTCACAGGGCAGGTGAAAGGGACGGCCCTCTGTAGGCCTCTGTAGACCGTGTGCGCAGTGCAGTGCTTAGTACGTCGCAGAGACATCCTCGGTGCTTTTAGGGATGTAAAAGGTGGTTGTCATCTCAACAGCACTAAGCCTTAAAAAATATTTTGGGTTTACCTCGGCTCCGTTACTATTTTTCACACATTTCCCCAGCCATTAACTCTTGACAGTGGTTGGAACACCTGCATTTAACAGTTGATGCTACATCCTTGCTCTGGAGGCTTGCAGATTCGTAAGTGATCTGAGTAAATGTTAAGAGATTCCTTGACATCGTCGTGAAAACAAGAAGTGGACGCGCTGTGGACCCGCT
The DNA here is from genome assembly GCF_022355385.1 of Mustela nigripes. Classification (NCBI taxonomy): domain Eukaryota; kingdom Metazoa; phylum Chordata; class Mammalia; order Carnivora; family Mustelidae; genus Mustela; species Mustela nigripes. The sequence continues at coordinate 84,522,791 of NC_081571.1, read as the reverse complement.
TCTGGACTGCGTTGTACTCGGTGGGCCTCCCCGTGGCCCGTGGCACACGAGCTTTGCTCCTGTGGCACTGCACAAGTCTCGAAGCAAAGTCGTGGAGTCTTCCTACTTCCATCTGAAGATTGCTTGTCGGTGTTTGTCATTCCAATGGGGAGAGAAGATTCCTTTTAGCCGCTGACACTGAAGTTACCGGGTGAGCCTGAGACCATGTCTGCTCGGGCCCCAAATGCAAGCCCGGGCCATAGCTAGAGATCGTGCAGGCTGGCTTGCACTCCTGTACAGGACACGGAATGCTCTAAAGTTTTCAGCAAAACGTGGGAGAATGTCTTTATTAAAACCCAGATCAAGGGACAGATTTTTAGAGAAGGGATAACAAGCACTAGCTGTAACGGATAAATGGCTGAGTTGGGCTTCGGCACAATTAAGAGCTCTCCTTAAGAAAAGACACTATTAAAAAGGCAGAACAGTGGGAGAAAATACTTGCTTTCTTTGTGTATGTTACAATCATTATAAAAATGGTAGTGTGTAATTTATGTCTAATTCCTAACAGAGTAAGAATAAAGTGATAAAAAATTCAACCCAGAAGAACATGAGATAAAGAACATAAGGAAAATCAGCTGCACGTAGGACAAGCAGCAAACGCACGGCGGAATGGAGGCTTGGAAGCTGATGGGTCAGCATTTACCTGATCGCATGAAATGTGGGTGAACTAAATCCTGGATGGATTTTAGAAAATAACTATTGTGGATACGTTTACCATAGATGTGGTTAAAACATCAGGACACAGAACAATTTGAAGGATAAAAGTTGATGGAATTTGCAAACATTTAAGCAAAAAAAACGTGGTGTGGCTATGTCAATATTAAAATAAGCTTTAAAACAAGAAGTAATTCTAGGGATAATGAAGGACGTTTGATTATGGGGAAAGGTCTATTTCACATGGAAGGCAATGGATTATTTAAAGCAAAAATAAGCACTAAAGAGAAAGATACAAATCTACAATCAGAATGGGGAATTCTCACACACATCTTAGCAACTGATAGAATGAGGAGTGAAAAATCACTAAGGAAATAGGAAATTTGGGTGGCGCTACCAATGGCCTAATGGACATACTTGGAACATGGCTTTTGATATTGAAGAACACATACTCTTTTCAGAAGAGGAGTAGACAGTTTATAAATATGGATTACAAACTGTACTGTAAAACAAGCTGCAACAAATTTCAAAGGATTAAAATGATACAAAGTATGTTCTGACCACAATACAGTTAAGGTAGAACAAAAAGATAGCTTGATAGGTTGAAGTGAGTGTGGTTATCGTATAGTCCTGAACAACCGTTGGGAGTAAGAAGATATTACAGTGGAAATTAGAAAATACTTTGAATCATGAAGAAAACGCTACACGTGAAAACTTGCAGGATTCAACTTCTTAAATGCATATTTTAGAAGGAAGAGTTGAAAATCAGTAAGAAAAGCATCCATCTCAAGCAGTAGAAAAAGAACAGGAAAATTAAACCCAAAGAGTACAGAGGGAATTAATTTTCTTAAACAGGCAGTAGTTTAAGGAAATAGAAATGAAACTAAAAGACAGAATCTATAAAGCCAGAAGGTTTCCATTTGAAAACACTTACAAAAATATTAGGTAACAAATAACCAACATGGAATGAGAAAGGAGACATCCCCGTAGATCTTATAGATGGTGCCATGTAAGAATATATCACCAACAGCCCTCTGCTAGCGAATGTGAGAAACTGGATGCAAGAGAGGAGTTCTCTTAAAAATACAATTTACTGAAATGGACACATAAGTAGTTCTGTAGCTCTTAAATTTGAACTTGTAATTTAAAACCTTCTCAAAAAGAAAACAAATGGCCAGGATTGGTGCACCAGCACATCCTACAAAACATTTAATGAAGAGAATACCACCAACTTTGTCATGACAAAGTTTGTTATAGCCCAGGATTGTGAGACTTGTTTAACATTACAAAGTCAATCAGTGTCCTATATTAACAACAGAAAAGGGAGAGTTATCTCAAATCCATAAAATGGGTTTGATAAAATTCAATTCCATTCATAATTTTTTGACTTGAAAAATTGAAAAAAAATTTTTTTAATTTAAAAAAAGAGAGAATTTGGCACAAACCAGGAATACAAGGGACTGTCCTTAAGCTGACCTCCAATTCCTGCCAGATCCTATAGGATATATATGTAACTGGAACATGAATGCCTACTTTTATCAGCGTTGAACAGGAGGAGTTAGCTGGTCTGATCCATAGGTAGAATGTTCGAATCAATAAGTGAGTTTACCCAGACTGCAGGACCAAAGATCAGCAAACAAAAATCAGTCTTATTTTAAGAATGCTGAATGCAACAACACAACAAAGCAAAGTGAATGTAAAAAAATTTTTAAATTGTTTTCAGTAGCATCAGAAATACAAAACTCCTAGGATAAATCTGATTCAAGATGTGTGCTACCTCCAGAGAATAAATAACTCACTGAGACGCAGGAAACCTGAATGAATAGGGACATGAACTCATTCGTAGATTGGAACAGTCAGTATTTTATCCCTAAATTTGTCTTTGAACTCAGTGAACTATCAGTCAAAAGCCCAATAAGTAGTAGTTTGTGTAATTTGACAGATGGATTTGGAATGTGTATGAAAATGCAGGCAGGACTAGTCAGCAGTTCTTAGCAAGGGGAGGGTTTGCTCTCTAAGCTGATTAGGACTTTTCAAGCTATAGTAATTAAGACTACAGGGCACTACTGCGGAGGTAATTGGGCCAGTGGGACAGGGCAGGGAACAAGAAACAAATCCATGTACACAGGCACCCAGACGTATCGCCAAGGCAGCACTTCAGAGCAGTGAGGAAAGAAACCTTTTCAGTACACATTTCTGTGAGCCTTGGCTACTCACGCGGAGGAAAACTTACCCTGATCCCTACCTCACGCCGTGTGTAAAAAATCAGTTCCCAGTGGATCGTAGTTGTCTGTGTGAAAGCCTAAAGGCAAAAGCCAGAAGCCTCTGGGAAAATCAGGGAGAGAATATCTTTGGTGACCATGCTATAGGGAAAATCTGAACACAGCAAGCAAACACTGGGGAGAGGAAGACTGATAGGATGGATGCTAAAAGAAAGAACTGATCGTCCAGAAACACCACCAAGGAAGTGAAAAGGCAGTCCGTGTTCTGGGAGAGAGAACTTCAACCAAGCTTAGCTGACAAAGGCTTGTATCCTTCATATGTAAAGAAAGCCTGGGAAACAATAGGAAAAAGATACCTAACTGACAATGGGCAGGAGACTTGAGAGGCACTTCACAAAAGAGAATTTCCAAGTAGCCAATCACAGCACAAGGCTTACTGACGTACGGGAAGTAGAGGTTAAAACTACAGCCGACTGTGAAACGGCTAAGGTAAGACACAGTCACACGTAACAGCGGGAATGGGGCGAACAGGAGCCCTGCTGTCCTGCTGGCAGAGACGTGAGGCAGACAGTTTCTGGAGACAGTGTGATACCACATCCCTGGAGGTTTGTGGACCTGGTGACCCAGCCGGCCCACTGGGGCTTGTGCCTAACCCAGCACACGTACGTGTGCACCAGGATGCATGTACGGAGACCCTTTTAACAGCCAGAAAACTAGAAACAGCCAGAATAGCTACCACCAGTGGGACACGTAAGTTAGGAAATCTGAATGCAGGGCTGTGCGCCTCAGCACAGAGAAGGACTCCCCTGAGCCGGCAGACCGGGGCCTCACAGACTCGGCATGGAAATCACACCGTGAGTTCCGTGACTGACAGAGTCGGGGCAGCTAACTGTTAAGCACTGCTCGTTTGGGGGTGATGCAGGCACGTGGGAGGGCCTGGAGCAGCCCCCCAGAGGGAAGGCCAGTGCTGGGAAAGGCGCTGCCCCAACCACCCTCCTTGGGGGTCCCGGGAGCTGTAGGCCTGCACCTCCTGGGCTCATGGCCACTGCTGTCCGGCGTTCTACCCCCTGCGAAGCCCCGCCAAGTGGGGCCACGCATCTCCGCGGCCTGCTCGTACTTTTCTGTGCCGGGGAGTCAAGCTACAAAGACAGATTTTACGGTTTCTTATTCTAGACTTCTGCTCTAAAGGCTTTTTAATTCTCTTATAATTAAAAGATTTTGTTTATTTATTTGAGAGAGAGAGAGACATGGGACAGGGAGAGCAGGAGTGGGGGAGGGGCAGAGAGGGGGGAAGCAGCTTCCCGCCGGACAGGCAGCCCGATGCGGGGCTCGATCCCAGGACCCTGAGATCATGACCTGAGCCGAAGGCAGACGCTTCACTAAGCCCCCTAGGCGCCCCACTTTTTAATATTCTTAAAGGTTGTTGACTTCTTGGAGGAAAATCCAGCTTTATTATTTATCTATTTACTTATTTTAAGGTAATTTATTTTTTAAATTCCAGTCTAATTGATGTATTGTTCTAGTAGTTTCAGGTGAACCACGGAGCGATTAAACAGTCGTGCACCTGACTCAGCGCTCCTCCTGATAAGTGCCCATGGTCTCACCCCGTCGCCACCTGGAAAAGCCAGTTTTCCAGCAGCGGCTCTGTGTCCCATCATGCTCGGAGTTTTGAGCTGAGCCGGAAGGAAGTGACCCCAAGCGGAGGAGCTCGCAGGCCGGCCCAGCAGCTCGGTGCCACGGGTGGGCGGGGGCAGAGGGGTCCGCCCGACGTGCCCCTCTGTCGTCAGGGCCTGGGCCTGCGTGTGGGTGAAAGCGGGCCTGTGCTCCAGCTCGCACAGGGAAGGCAAGCAGTCGTGGGCTTTGTTTTTTCCTTTATTTCTAGTTAGGGTGTAACACGTAGTGTAGAGTTCGCCCACTGCCGCCTACAGGTTGGAGAGTCGGTGTCTGAGCAGAGCTGTGTGGCCGTCACCACAGGCGGTTCTGGAATGCTGGGGTCCATTTCGCGGGGTCAGGAAGCCCGCCAGCGGTCTGCCTCCCCGACCCGAGCCTCGGGCCGCTGCAGCCCGTGGGAAGGCACGGTTGCCTCGGCCACGGCGCGCTCTCTCTCCCCGCAGGTGCGACAGCACGGAGAAGCTGCGGGCCCTTCTGCCAGGACTGGAGCAGGAGCTGAAGGACCCGGTCAAGTTTAAGGACTTTTATCAGTTTACCTTTTCCTTCGCTAAAAACCCCGGGCAGAAGGGTTTAGGTGAGTGTCACGTCCACCGTCACGAGAAGTCACATCCTCGTGAGACCGAGAGGGGTCCGACCAGCCCTGTGTCGGTCCTGCCCCGCAGGGCTCTGCCGTAGCGGTCTCCTCCTGGCCCGCGGGGCCGGGGCACCCTCCACCCCCGCCACGCGGTGGTCACTCTCCACTTCTGGGTGTCAGTGTTTAAATGTCAAAATGTAAACTGATTTGCAAATGCTCCCTGTTCTGTTGCATTGACTCACGGGTCAGAGAAATCAATCGTGTTGACAGAGTGTTTGCCTCAGGAGGTGCGTGACCCGCGGAGTCCAGGACCCAGGAGTCCTGTCCTGGTCTGGAGGCAGAACACGGTTCTGATGGGCCCCGGGTCACATGTCCATGCTTCTTGCCGAGTCGAACAGTTGTGCTGTAATATAACTTATTTTGGGAAATTCCTAACTTAAATTTTCAGTCTGTTTTGGTTTTTTTGAGGGCTTTATTCTGCTTATTTTCATTTGATTTCCTCCTGAGTACCATATAATTTATTTCTGTTTAATGTAACAGATATGGTTAGTTCAGTAAAATGTCTTACAGGTTTAGAGCGGGGCCTTACGTGGTCTTTAAATAGGCTTCAGCAGGTGCATTAGAATGTTTTGAAGAAGCCGCTCTCAAATATAAAGCACTATTATAAAGTAACCAGATTTAAGTAGGAAACCAAAAGAGGCTTGAGAATCCATGGATAGAAAATCCCACTGGAAACCGCTGATCTCAGGGCCCAATTTCACTCGTGCACGTTTGCAGGCGTGTGAGCCGTGTGCGTGTGAGCCTTTTGGCCCCGTGCGTGTGAGCCTCCTGGCCCCGTGCGTGTGAGCCTCCTGGCCCCGTGCGTGTGAGCCTCCTGGCCCC
>NC_081571.1:84483781-84516739 GCF_022355385.1 Mustela nigripes | reverse complement strand
ATGCATGTGAGCCTCCTGACCCCGTGCGTGTGAGCCTCCTGACCCCGTGCGTGTGAGCCTCCTGGCCCCTTCTGTCTCGGACGCTCTTCCTCTCTCAGCACGTGAAATGCAGGTGCACGTTGAGAGGGTTTCTGTCCCAGAATGGGGGGCGCTCTTCTGTGCCAGAGCCAGGGCGGGGAGCAAACTACTCTGTCCCAGAGTTGGGGAGGGGGGAGGCTCTTCTGTCCCAGAATGGGGGTGGCAGGCTTTTTTGTCTCAGAACAGGACGGGGCGGGGGAGGGCGGGCAGGCTCTTCGGTCCCCCGGGGGAGGGGAGTGGTGTGACTTTGGTCAAGCTCACTGTGACCATTGGATGGTTGGAACATGGTCTTGCCCTGTGCGGTGGGGTCTCGATGACATCAGCCCCTGCCTTTTGCTCTCGCTCTGACACAGACAACGTTCCCCTCCTACCTGCCTGCCTCAGAGCCAGCTGGAAAGACTCCGTCCGCGGCCCTGGCTGTCTGAGGACACTTTGCACCTCCACTTTGCTTTCGTCTGAAAGATCGCGGCTCTGTTCCCAGCGGTACAGACTTACACACCCGGAAAATTCCGTCCTCGTGGCTGTTACCACCGTGGCACCGTGGCAGGGTCAGGGGGCCGCCAGGGAAGGCAGTGGGGTGTATATGGACGGCTTCCGAGGTGTGCATGGCCGTCAGAGGGGCCGTCTGCAAAAGAGGCAGAGGCGGGGCGAAGGCCGGGGGTCCCAGGCCGCTTCCTGAATCACCTGCCCTGCCATCTGGGCTAGCAGGCCTGGACGGCCAGCCTCTGGTTTATCCAACAGAAGGAGTAGTGTATTTTAATTATGTTAGGACAGCTAAGAAAAATGGGTAAAACATTAACTGCCTCCATGACACCCCATAAGGTGGCTGGTCCGCTGTGCGGTGGTGCTGGTGCTTGCCTGGGGCTGTCCCAGGCCGGCGCGCGCCTTCCGGCCTCCGGGGAGACTGTAGGCCGTGAGGGCCGTCTGCGTCGGCTCGCCTCGGCCAGCTTCTGTTGGGGACGCCCGCCGCTGCTTCTGCGACTGCCCACATCCGTCTGCCCGCCGTGGCCACCTCGGTCGTTCTGTCACGTCTGACGTGGAGGACGCTGGCGAGGCGATGCGTCACTCCCAGCGGCACGGCTCATCTAGGGACGGCCGGATAAGCGCTTGCTTCTGTGCCTCTTTCCCAGGCCGAGATCGCGGGCCGCTTCCCCGGCGTCCTTGGGAAAAGTCTCGCGGCTCGCGGCTCGCTCTGCCGCACGAGCTGCCTTCCCCGTCCACCGCTTTCCCTCGAGCCACTGCCCGTCGGGCCTCCTTGCCGGGTCCTCCTGTCCTAGCTCTTTCCGAAGCCGCCGCTCCCGCTTCCGGTTCCCGAGCTTCGTCCTCGCCCGCGTCTCCGCGCACGTGGCTGTTCTCCGCGCCGGTCATTTCTGGATCTCTGCGCCTGCTTGAAACGGAAGGTCTCGCTCTCCTGGAGTGACCATCTGTTTGCAGTATCGTGTTTTCTTGGGATGAAGTGTCATGCTTTTTGCTCGCTCATTTTTATGTGAAATTACTTTCTTGGGCTTCTGAGATGCTGGTTCAGGGCAACTGTCGTCACCGAGGGAGCGCCAGACCCCTGCCCCTTGGCGCCACCTGCTCCCCGCCTGGTCTGTGCGGGGTCGACTCACGGCATGTGACCTTTTGTGGCTCGTTAATTGCTCTTACGACAGTGTTCTCCAGACTCCCCATGGCTGCGTGGTGTCCCTCCTTCTGAGGCTGAAAGACGGTCCCCACACACGCCACGTTTTGCTCACACGCTTCTCCACGGCGACACTCGGGTCGCGTCCGACTCTCACCCGCCGTGAGGAGTGCTGCCATGCATGCAGCTCGTCGCTTGGCTGCTCGAGCCCCTGCTTCTCCGCTCCGGGCCTTGTTGGCACACGGGTGACTGCGGGCTGTGCCACGAGGCCGTGCTGAGGTTCCTGAGGAGCCGCCGTACTGTTTCCACCGGAGCCTCTTGACCTTGACGCTGGCCGAGCAGTGGCGCCGTCTCCACGCTTTTGCCCTCACCGGTTACTTTCTGGGGGTTTCGATGTGGGGTTTTCCCAGTTTTTACGGTAGCCCTAATAGGTATGCCCAAGACTACTCTTTTATGGGCTGACATTTTACTTGTGGAACTAAAACTTTTGCTTTACCATCTCTGTTCCGATCCATTCCTTTCTCGGAGGCCGAGGCGAAGCAACCGTTAGAGTTTATAGACTGTGGCTAGCGGTGCTGTGAGTGCATTGGGCCCGGCGTTGCCGGGCTTTTCTGGAGACCGACGCTCGGTGCTGGAGGGTCTGGCTGGGCTCGTGCTCTGCCCGCGGGCACCTGTAAGAAGGCCCCTCGATTGGGAAGGACTGGCACCCTTTCTGATATCGGGCAGGATTTCTTCCTAAGCTGCTTTTCTTCTCCTGACTTCTCTCTGTTTCCTGCTTTTCCCTGTGTCATACTCACCGGAACCAGAAATGCTCCTTCCACGCGCTCCTCAAATTTGGCTAACTCAGGTCTGAGCTAATTATTATGCTTCCAAAGGGAAGCTTTGGTAGTGCTTTGTTTTGAGCAGCTTAATTCTTGGATCTTATTTCATTTCGGTTTTCAAAGTGATGATTAGTTTGATCCAAATTTCAAAATGGCAGCAGTTACTCTTGGCCGTGAAATGGTGGCCCTTGTGTCTGCTTCATTCTGTCACCGTAGGGTCTTCAGCGTAGCTAAGTTTCCGTTAGAAATGTTTACTTGTGCGTGTTGATACTTTGCAACATACGGGATTCTTCCCTTTTGATGTTCGAAGGAAAACGGCTGCGTTCACGGGCAGGGCAGGTGCTGCTTGCGAGAATGTCTGTCTGACGATTGCCGGGCCACCTTGCCGGGGCGGAGAACCAGGACGGAACTCGCCCAGCGTGACTTTTTATCTTGGGCCGTGCACAGCGAGATCCACAGACCCGCAAGCCGGCATCACCTGGGGGCCCGCCGGGAGTGCGGGCTCTCGGGCTGTGCCTCACACGTGCCCAGCTCCTCAGAGCGTGGTGGCCTCCTGCAGCGGTCATCTCTTGTTCCGCCGGATTCTCTGGGCCACAGATTTAGGCAGAACTCCGCCCACGGCTCTTCTGTGCCAGCGTTGGCGAGGAGTTCACGGAGTGGTCTCCTGGCCTGTAGGCCCTCCCCGAGGGGAAGGGGCAGAGATGGAGGCAGGGCAGGGCCCGGGGTAGGGGGGTGCATCTCTGTTGACAATCTTTCAGAGTCACGAGGGTCTCTGTGTTCGACCGAGGGCAGCAGGCAGGGCTGGCAAGCCATCTCCTCTGTCCCGTGCGGCCAGTCTGCAGACTTCCTGGCCATCTCTTTCTCATTAAGACTCCAGCGTATTTAAGACTGAGAAAGTCTGTATTGACTTTAAACGGGGGGAATGTAGGCTTTTTATTTAAAGTTGGTGCTACTCATACTTTGCTTTGCGTCTGCGGTTTTCCTGGGCACCTCAGGTGGCGGCTTCACTTTCCTGTCTGACTCTTGTTTAACCCTGCCCCGCGCGGCGCTCAGACTCGCAGCCCTGAGACCAGGAGGCGCACGTTCAACCGACTGCGCCGGCCAGGTGTCCCTGCACTCCCGCTTCAGTCAGTTGCCAAGTGAGGCCAACCAAGAATTAGAGGAAAATTTTCTGAAAAGTGGCTAGTTGGGTATTTTGCATTTAAAAGAATCCGTTACCTTAAGTTTTTATTTGTCTGTTTTTCACATTAGTGCGTCCTGATGTTTGGACGTAAACACGTAATTAGGAAACCGTTTCATCATGACTGTGCTTTGTTGTGCACCTGAGATGAAAGGTTGTCCGCTCCAACGGGCAGGCTCAGCTCAGCCTCTTAATGCACTTGCTACGTCAAGCGTGCAGGAAGAAAAGATGTTTAAGTTACAGTAAGCAGAGAAGAGTCAGTATCCAAAAACTGGGGCTTAGGATAGCATTTCCTACAGTCCTAAACTTCAGCAACCCTGTTCCGTAAGACACCGTCTTCCCCGGAGCCGTGCAGTGAGGGTCCGTGTCGGGGAAGATGGACAGTGTGGACTCTGATACCCAGGCTGGAGCTAAGTGTCCGTCAGTGGACATTTTCTCCCCAGCCGTGGCCTTGAGAAAGGTGGAGACCTCGTAGCGCGCGGCTGACCTCTGAGTCTGACTCTTTCCGCTCCCGTGGTGGCGAATGGCCGGGCCACTTGGGAGGTCCTGGTAATAAATGACGCGTGCAAACGGTGTCCAGGCCGGTCCAGGCCGGTGTGAGGAAAGCCTGACGTATACGAGGATGCGTGTCTCCGGCACCGCTGTGATGACCGTTCGCACGTCTGAGTCACGGATGCGTAGACCCCCGAGCTCTCACATCACCGTTGCAGGAACATCTCTTCCTTAGGGGTTGGGCCTCATCTCACCCTTGGGGGAGAGTGCGGCGTTTTAGTGATTGAGTGAGTACCAGTGTGGTAGGAAGTGGTCATGTTTTGGGCAGTGGAAAGAGAAATTGGGATTTATTCACTGCTCTTTCTCTTTTTTGCCAGATTTAGAGATGGCTGTTGCATACTGGAATTTAGTCTTACCTGGGAGGTTTAAATTCTTAGATCTCTGGAACTCCTTCTTATTGGTAAGTGTCCTCCTGGCCCTTGCTGTGTGTGCCCAGTGGGAGGGGTCAGCCGATCACGAGGCTGTGTTGTCTGATCGAGGTGTTCCGGACGGGTGCTGGGTCATGGGAGTTCCGAACAGTGGCCACAAGGCCACGCTGCCATGCAGAGCACCATGGCCATGGAGCTCCAGGCAGGGCTGTCCCAAGGTTGGTGTCCGATCAGTTCAGAGAGCCACGCACAGACGCCCCAGGCAGGCTTTCAGATGCTCTACAGACCTGGGCCGTCCCCCACCCGCCACCTTTTCTGAGGGGCACCAACTAATCCTGTGCTTCCTCCGAGAAGCCTGGAATTGCTGAAGAACGCATCAGGCACACACATGCCCTGGACGTTGACTGGCCCCAGACTGGGCTGTTACCCGGTGTACAGCACGCTCGTAGTCTGACACTTTTTTTTTTTTTTAAGATTTTTTATTTATTTATTTGTCAGGCACAGAGGGAGAGCGAGCGAGTGAGTGAGCACAGGCAGACAGAGAGGCAGGCAGAGGCAGAGGGAGAAGCAGGCTCCCTGCCGAGCAAGGAGCCTGATGCAGGACTCGATCCCAGGACGCTGGGATCATGACCTGAGCCGAAGGCAGCCGCCCAACCAACTGAGCCACCCAGGCGTCCCAGTCTGACACATTTTTAAACGTGGTTTTGAAGCCCAGAAGGAAAAAGGAGGGCTAGCGGGCCCCTTGGGAGACGGCCTGTCTGTGCTGGAGGCGGGCCTCTGAGCAGCGCTGGGCCTTAGCGGGGCGGCCTCTCCTCGCCGGGAGGAGCACGGGAAGCAGGTGTCACGGTGGGAAGCATGTGGAGCCTGGGGTCTTGCTGCAGGATAGTCACATGACGTCACTGTGCCCAGACCTACCGTGTCACTTCCTCCATGAACGTGTGGGGGGGGGCTTCTTGCAGCACAGATCCCCGCCCAGCCGGGGCCCAACCTCCCCTAGGGGTCCCGTGTGATTAGGGGCCTCCTTGAAGCGGCGTGGGGAAGCCAAGGCGCCCATCACGTTGACTCTGCTCCGCCAATTACTAGTTTGGGGCCCGCAACCTCCATGGCCGACGTTCCCAGAGATGGGGTGGCAGGCGGCACCTTAGGAACGTGCCCAGAGCCCTGACAGGAGAGCAGGTAGAATCTTGGTGGAATGCTCCCAGGGCACGGGGGCTGCTGCTGAGTCCAGGCCTGACGTGTGGCTTTAGAGAAATGCACAAAGACAGGGTGAGCAGGGTGCGGGGTCCCTTGAGAGGGGAGCGCTATGCAGCCCGGGGGGGGGTCGGAGAGGACCATGCCTGCTGGGCGTGTGGGCAGGACCCCCGGGGGCCGCCTGCAGCTCAGGTATTGAATCTCATGCTTTTAGACCATCCCCCATCCTGGCATAGAGGGAAATAAATCGTGTTCAACTGCAGTTGCCTCTTGTCCTGCACTGGGTCTGAACCAGTGGGCGTGAGGTAGGCATGGAAAGGATCTGATTGAAATATAATCTTGGCATTTTACATGTTTATTCTGTTTTTAAATAAGTCTACTCTTGCCTGTCTGCCCGCTGGCCCTGTGTAGTTCCAGATTCATCCGGAAGCCTCCACTGTCCCTAACACCCAGCAGCGCGTGTGGTGCTGCTTGGTCCGCGCCAGACTGCGGACCCGGCCAACGGGACGGTCGGACTCTGGAGGGTCAGGTCTGTTTCTCACATCTGCGGTTCTTTCTCTCACGTATTAGGAACATCACAAACGATCAATCCCAAGGGACACTTGGAACCTTCTGCTGGATTTTGGAAACATGATTGCAGATGACATGTCTAACTATGACGAAGAAGGTACGGGAAGTCCTGCGGTTTCAGATGGTGGCCAGAACCGCGGCCGTGCGGGCTGCCCGTCCCTGCCCCCGGGGTGCCGGCCAGTGCCCCCCCACCCCCGGCTCCGTGCAGTGGGGGTGACGGCAGTAATGATAGCCCCACTCTCGTGCGTCCGTCAGCCTCACAAAGGAAGAAGAGGGCTTCAGATGCGGTTTCAATCCAGAGGAGAGCGTCCCCTAAACTAAAGCATTTCCAAGGGGGCCGTGCGGGGGGGTCCTGTGGCCAAGCTGCCCCCCCCCCCCCCCGACCACCACACCATCCTGTCTTACCTCCCCTCATGCTGCTGACGTGGGTCTAAAGATTCCAGCGGGAACTTGACACACCCACGACTCCGTATCTCGTGGTGCCTCCGCCACCTGTCTCAGGACAGCCCATCAGGGAGCGCTTGCGGGCCCGCCATCCTGGGTGCCGTGCCACACTGGGGAGGGAGGCACAGTCTCGGCGTCCAACCTGGGGGCGGCCTCTGGGGCACCTCCTCACGTCCCTGCTCTTGGGGCTGCTCAGTGAAGGCTCACTGCCCAGGCGTGCATGTCTGTGGTTGTCCTCTGCCCGGGCACAGAGCGGCCTCTTGTCGACCGTGTGTGAGTGGACGGGTGCATGGTTGGCCATAGGCAGAAGCCCAGCTCCCGGGAGCTTAGCTGTGGTGGCGAGACGTGGCTCGTGTGCAGAGAAGGAGCTTACAGTGAGTGCGTGTCTGCCGGCGGGGGGGTCCCAGAATCTGGGGTGGTCCGGGCCACGGGGGATGTGGGGGCGGCCCGGGCTGGAGGGGGATGGCCCCGGGAGAAAAGGACACCCAGCTCTGGCCAGAGCAGGAAAAATGGGTTTCACTGGCCGATTCCTTCAGAGTAACAGGCTGGGACACTTAAAGTCACTTGAGCTCTTGGAATGCAGACATCGACTGTAAGAGAATGGTCTGAATATAGAGCTGTTGGTCTAAACTGTTGATTTAAAAAGAAAAAAAAAAAAAAACCTGTGTGTTTGCTTTCGTGTAGGAGCATGGCCGGTGCTCATCGATGATTTCGTGGAGTACGCACGGCCGGTCATCACGGGTGCCAAGCGCAGCCCTTTCTAGGCAGAAGATTACGATCCGTCGAGATCCTGAGAGGAGGTGCTTCCCGCACGGGGACGCTTCGCCGGTCACTGTGCCCAGGACGCTGGCCCTGGCAGTCGCTCTCGCCAGCCAGGGCGCTCGATTGACCTCCCCGGGCTGCAGAAAGGGCTGAGAAGGAGCACCTCAGAAGACGCTGCTTTGGACGCCAGCCGTGGCGTCCAGCCCGCTTTAGGAGTCCAGTTAGTCAGTCCCCGTCCGTCTGATGAGGGGACCGCTGCATGGTCTGTATGCTACTTGAGAAAAAGGAACTGGAGCTGTTTGCAGAGTGGCCAGACCTTCTGCTGTGTTCGTGATGTACCATATTGCCAGCGGTGACCGCGGCTCCCGCCGGCTGCCCGTCACCCCCGTCACCTCCTGAAGACGTGCGACCGTGTCCTTGGTGGTGCCGTGCACTTCTGCTAGTCAGAGCTGGTGCCCGGCTGCCCTTAAGAGCCTCTAGCAGGGCTGCCAACATTTTATAAACCTACCTGGTGCCAGGAATTCAAGATTTCTATTTTCTGAATTACCAAATATCTAGATTTGTTAGATCTATTTTTATTCTAATTCCCCGTAGATGCTCACGTGAAAGTCACTCGGTGGTTCTCGGTGTGTGGCGGTTTGTGCACTGACGCACACGTGGGCTGTGACTCCAGGGATGCAGTTGTCAACTGCTGACAAGTCGTGGGTCTTTTCCTTCCAACGTCATTTGAATGAGTTTCCTAAAAAGTTTTGTAAAGTATGTTTTTTAAAAAAATGTATTTTATAACATTTAAAAAGACATTTTTCCATATAAATTTTTTCTTTCACAAGCAATGGGTTATACGTTGGAATGGCACGAGGGTTGTTTCCCTGCAGCGGTCTGGGAGGCCCGTTGCCCACCCCAGGGCTGCGTGCGTGTTGCCAACGTCTCGTCACCTGTCACCCATGTGGAGACCTCCACCTCGTTTCCGCCAGAAGCCCGAGCTTGGCAAGCGCGGTCTGACTCTTCGTTGTCTGCTGGCAGAGGAGACTGTCCCACGAGGCCCACAGCCGGCCGGCCGAACGTGGAAGGCCCGTCTGGAGAAAGCTGCGTGTTCTAAAAATCACGGTGTGGACCCTGCCTCGCGCAGAAGGAGCTTTGCGTCACAAGTTCGTGGGGCAGACGAGTTGGTGTCACTTCACAGGAGGGAGGACATTCACTTCGGGTCTTCCGTATGTGGACAGTGTCCTGCCATGTGTGCTTGAGTTGACGTTTCCAGAAGCATCCGGGCCAGCGGGGGTTTGCACACCCGCTGTGTGTGGACTGGGTGTACTTTGGGAGAGGAGTCTTTCACAGAGACAGCAGGCTGTGGAGGGGAGGAAAGAGGGCTCGGGGCCTGGATGCCAGCGTCAGGGCCGGGGTGGCCCCTCGTGAGACTCAGGACCGAGTCATGCAGCTTCTCCTGGGCCTGCACATCTGCCACTGCACGGGGACAGACAGGGTCGTCTCTGCTTGTGAGCCGGGGTTTCTGAGAGAGCACTGGTTTTGTAGAATTATCACCTCCTCAAGTTTAAGGCATCCTTTGGGGTCGCGGCTTCCTACCAGGTAATTGTTCTGCTCCGACGAGGCTGCGGAGCATGGTCATCTCGCACAGACCCTGGGTCCACGGCAGCTGCTACTTCTCAAGACTCAGTGTGGCAGGGCTCCCGTGGCTGCTCGTGGGGACGCAGCCGAACCCTGGGGCTCAGGCAGAGGCTCTGCAGAGAGCCGGCTGCTTTTTCTTCTGTGTATTTAAGGCATGCTTGTGTGCAAGTGCCAGGAGCTTCAGAAACATTAAAATAAATTATTTTCTCTGGTGTGGGGAGGTCTGTTCTCGATTGCTCAGATGCTGGGTGCCCCGGGACCCCCAGGAGCCCAGCCCCTCTCAGGACACCCCCCGTGTGCGGCCTGCACCCCTGCTTAGATGGTCGTGTCCCACAGTGGACAGCCAGGCCAGGTGCTCCCCTTTCTGTCACCAGAGTGTGCCCACTAAGTGCTTGTTTCCATTGAAGAGGAGAGAGGCTTTCCCTGAGCTATGGGCTCCTGTACCAGAACCCCGGGAGCGTGGACTGTGAACCGACAGGAATGCAGCGAGCAGCCGCGTGTAAGAGGCGTAGTGAAGACACAGAGGACACGGGCATGTCTTCCCAGTCAGAGGCACGACTAAGCGCAGCAGTCCGGCTGCGTGGGGGGCGCGTGCCTGTGGCTCCGTGAGCTGCTACAGGCTGTGGGCAGTGCCCACACGGGCCGGACAGCGTGGTGCCACTCCTGGCCGCTTCACAGAAGGTTCCCACGGCCTCAGAGCCAGCAGAAGGGACGGGCCACAGACCATGCTGCCCTCTAAGGACGTTCCTTGGCCTGCATGTCTGGGATGTCCGGTCCCGCTAGGTAGGGAGCACACAGGCTTCACTCCCCAGGACCCTGCTCGCTAGAAGAATGTTCCACAGCCTCCTGGGTCCCAAGTGCTGACTGAACCGTCCCCGGGCTCAGGTGCGGCTCAGCATCTTGTTAGTGGAAGGAGTGCTCTGGTTCTCAGACGCACTCCTTGGATCCAGGGCTGATGGGCCCTACATCTGGTCTGATGACTGACCTGGTCCCGGGGCCAGCGGCGGGCGGGGACACTGCTTCTGAACTCCCAGCTTCAACCCCAGGGCCTGGTTCGCACACTCGCACCGCAGCCTCCCCTCCTGTAGTGCATCCGCCCCGCAGACCTGGGCACGTCTGCGCACAGGCTGGGGTCTGGAGCCTGGCCGCCCCACGAGAGCCAAGGGCGAGACCCGCACCCACAGACATGCCAGGCGCTTCTCTCCTTGGCCTGCACATTCCCTAGGTTTTCTGACAAACACTGTGTCATCAAAACAGTTTTCCAAAAAGTGAAACTGCATGGAAAGAATGGAACGCGACGTGATGCCATCAGGCCACAGAGTGCACGATTCCATTTCCCTGAAATGCGAGAAAAAACCAGGCTGTCGGGGCAGAGCCCGCAGGAGCAGGTGCACAGAGCAGGAGGCTGCCTGCCCAAGCCCGAGCCCGGCGCGCCCGAGGCACTGCCCTGGGACTCGACCCCAAGTTGTGGAGGCCGGTGCTCGCCTTCCCCAGCTCTGGCTCCGGCTGAGCACGGAGAGTTGTCGCTCCGTGGGGAGGCGGCTGCAGCTGTCACGGCTCAGAGCTCCTGCCCCCCTGACGCCTAAGGGAGGGCTGTGACCACGCGGCTCCTGCACAGGCGCCTGGAGCAGCAGGGCCGGAGAGGTTCTCATTGGTGCCACCTGCCGAGACAGAGGGGCGTGCCTGGCCATTCGGGGCTCCTCCCAGCGGCACTGTGACCACCATGCGGGGCGGGGGTTGGGGGGCACTGAAGGCCACGGCCGTGAAGCACCAAGGCTGGGCGTGGGGCAGCCGAACCGCCAGAGGAGCGGCCTCCGCGATGGAGAAGTTCAAGGCTGCGATGCTGCTGGGGGCCGTGGGGGACGCGCTCGGACACAGACATGCCCACAAGGACAACAGTGCCTCCAGAAAGAAGGTCCAGGAGGGGCTGCAGACAAGCGGGAGCCTGGACCAGCGGCCACTCTCCCCAGAGACATGGCCAGTGAGTGACAACACCATCATGCACCTGACGACAGCCGGGGCCTTGACCACAGGTAAGCCGGCCACCCGCCTTCAGCCGCAGTCCTGCGGGCGCCGAGCGTCTCCACCGCGACGACCCCAACCCTGGCCACCAGCACCCCTTCTGGCCGCCTCTCCGGGTTGTGTCACTCTGCCTGTCTGCGGTCGGCCTCCGAAATCTGACTCGGTTCACGTCTGTAAACGTGTCTCCAGAGTTAAACCAACTGAATGTCTCGCTTCGGGCTGTTTCGCGAGAGGGTCCAGCTTCTCCCTGTAGGCAGTCGGCCCTCCAGTTTTACTCTGAAGGAAGAGAAAAACAATAAGCCCACTGGAAATTTGGGCCCATTAAGATAACATTGTTTGGGGATTACTTATAATCCCAAAGAGTTTGAGTCTAAATGCCATCTCCCAAAATAGGACTCAGGTATCTGCCTAAACCGCTTGTCGGGAGGCGACGCGGTGAGTCTGGCCGCTGGGGCCGGGGGCGTGACGTGTTCTCTGGGCAGCAGGTGGACGGGGGCGCGTGTCTGCACGACTTTCAGGGAAGCAGCGGGGGGTGAGCACAGCTCCTGGGCCGGTTCCGGCTAACAGGGTGCAAGTTGGGCGGCAGAGAGGCCTCGGGCCCCGTGCCGGGGGCTCGCCCAGCTTAGCTCTGCGCTCACCGGGCAGGAATGCCGTCTGCCGCTGGATCCAAAATAGCCCAGGCGAGGCCTGGAGCCGCACAGATAAGATAGCTCAAGGGCGCCGAGCGGGGGGCACCTCCCTGAGTCTGTGCAGCGGAGATGTCCGGTGTCTCCGTGTCTCCGGTGTCTGTCCTTGGGCTGACCCCGAGCAGGACGCCCACCCTCTTCAGGAAGCCGCGCCCGAGCCCAGCCCCGGCCCCCGGGTTCGGGCGGCGCGGCCGGGCCTTGCTCCCAAACGCGGCTCCCTCCGTGGCGCCTGTGGCCGGGCGCCCCGCGTGGTCCCCGCGTCCTCTCCGCGCCCACCCCCGTGTCTCGTGACGGTGGAGCCCACCCGCCGCGCGTCTGCAGCCGCCCCCGGACCGACGGGCTCTCCGAGATTAGCCTGAGCCCTCTTGACAGAAACGGCAGGATCTGCCTGATGTGAAACGGAGGAAGTGGGGGGGCGTTCGGGGCTTCGTTTCTGAGCCGAGACAAGCCCCCGCCTCCGGCCGGGGCACCGGGGGCCGCTGCGTGCCCAGCACCGCCTGGCCTGCCGGTCTCCAGGGGTCGCTGGAGAAGAGCGCCCGACCCGGCACCTCCGCAAAGCGCAGCGTGGTTCTTGTTCAAGTCACTAACAATCTAAGGGGAAATTTATTCAAACCTAGTCCAGCAGCTGGATCTTTTATCGATGAATAGCGAGCTGTGGGGCGCCTGGGGGCTCCGTTGGGGAAGCGGCTGCCTTCGGCTCAGGTCATGATTCCAGGGTCCAGGGATCGGGCCGGGTCGGGCTCCCTGCTCAGCGGGGAGCCTGCTTCCCCCTCTCTCACTCCCCCTGCTTGTGCCCAGTCTTCGTGAAATAAATAAAATCTTTATTAAAAAAAATAGCAAATTGAAAAAAAAGAGAGATAAAAAAAATAACAAATTGCAGCCAAAATGGAGCCTCTGAGGCCCGTCCACGGGCCCCACCAGCCCCGACGTGGTGCTGAGCGCAGCGTGCTGTGTGCTGACCCCGCCTGTGTCACCGTCTGACCCTCATGTCACCCCAAAAGCTGACGTCCTTACCATTGCTCTACAAAAGAGGGACAGACACAGAGAGGTCAGCTGACTCGCCCCAGGGCCCCACAGCCACGTGAGGTCTGAGCAGGGACGAGACCAAGTAACTTGCGTCCAACACACAAGTTCCTCGCGCCATGCCCTCCGCCTGCAGCCAGCGGCCGCACGGGGACCTCCAGGACCCTGTGGACGCTAATTCCTCAGACCCACACACAAACTGGGACCATGGGTTGGCATTTTCAAGTGCGTCCGCCATTCTGCGCTGTGGGGCCGCGAGGTCCTTCCTGTTGTCGTGAGGGAGACACAGGGTCACAGACGGCCCGCGTAACCTGCTCCTTTGGGCGGCGTCTCCGGAATGTGCGGAACTGGGTGAGATCAGTCCTGGCCCCCGAGCAGCGTCGCGCTCCCTGCAGGCCGGCGGGCAATCCGGTGTCCGCAGCACGCCGGCGGGCTCACAGCCCGCAGTCACCAAAGCTGCCTTGTGTGTGCAGCCCTGTGCCCGTCGCCCAAGGGCGCCTCGGGGGCCCTGGGGCCTGCCACTCTCGGGCCTCAAACTCGTGAGCTTGGTTTCCCTCCTGCTCTTTGGGACGATGACGCCTCCGGCACAGGCTTACGTAGACGAGGTGGGGGCGCGGGCACGGGACGGGGGTGCGGGACGTGAACCCACCGGGGACCACAGCAGGTGTCTCGAGCGTGTGTGTACCCGCAGGGGAACGGGGGGCCTGGCCCACGCGTGATGCACCCGGCCTGTCCAGACCCAGCTCTCTGTCCCCTCCGTCGCCGGCTCCCTGGTGGGAACAGCATTTTGAAAAGCTGACATTTTTACTACAAAACGAGTTGCTGTGGGCATTCTGTCTTCTTTACGCTGACGTGGGCTGGGACAGATGCGGGGGTTTCGTGAGTGGACTTGTCTTTGCAGAGACAGAGCGGGAAGGCAGAGAAGGGTGAGCCCACAGGCCGTGTCACAAGGTGGCGAGAGTCCGACGAGGCAGCACGGCGGCTCCGGAAAACCTGTTTCTGGTTTGGATTCTAGCCTGAAACACAAGACTGTTGCTATTTTGTTTTTAAGGAGGTTTTTTTTCCTTCAGAAGGATGTGATTCCAGAATAGAACGGATTACCTGAGGGATTCTGGAAGGCCGGCTCCCTCACCCCACTTCGAGTTAAGGAAGGCTGTTTGTTTGTAAGGGAGGTCATCTGGATGACCCCGGCAGCCGTGTGCCCCGCGAAGCCCACTACCCCCCCAACCCGGCTGGCCACACACTCTCTACACACCCCACCAGACTGCGGCCATGCGTGGCGCGTCCCACAAGCCGCCTGCCGTGTGCAGCTGGGGCAGGAGGACTGAGGACCAGGTCCCGTCTCGGAGCCACAGCTCGGGCGCGAGGGCGGCAGGAGCTTCCCTCCTGGCGCAGGGAGGGGCTTGCCGAGTGCACCTGTCTCCCTGGAGCCGGGGTGACCAGGACGGGGTCAGGGCTCCCTCCTGACACCACCCCACGTCGGGGTGTGCACCCAGGAGAGGGGCGGACATGCATTCTGGGTACGGAGTGAGTCTGTTGGTAGCTGTGCAAGTCCCACTGGCGCCTTGCCCCTGCCCAGCTGGCCTGGCACAGCGGCCTCTCCACCACCCCGCCCTGCTCTCTGATGGAACAAAGAAACTGGACCCCACATTTGGAGCTCTGTGGCCTCTACCCACCAGGCTGGGCTTTTAATGACAGCGGTGCTCAGACCTTGCCCTCGACCTCTGGTTACCATCATCTCTGGGCTCGGGCAGGTCACGTAACCCACGGAGCCTTCCCCATGACCCAACAAGACAAGCTGGCGGTGCTGGGGGCACCTGCAACTGTCGAGGAGAACGGCCCCCCGACAGCTGATGGGCAGCGCTTTAGTTACCCTGCCCTCCATGTCCGCCATCCTCAAGGGACGCCCTCACACACTGGGGACAGCTTGGGACAAGCTGGGGCTGCCCTGGGCTGCTTCCCAGGAGGGAGACGGCCGACGGAGTACGGAGGCTCTGCCTGCCGCACAGAGACACCGGCTCGCAGAAGCCCAGGGAACAGGCAGATTTCAGGCCAGTCCTCACGTGGGTAGAACTGTGGGTTTTGTCTGGACTCTGCTGTGTAGCCAGAGTGAAGCCTGTGCAGGCTATACATCCCCAGGGAGCCACGACTGTGGGCGGTAGATCGCCAGAAGCTTCCTCCTCTTCCGCGCACGTGGGGCCACGAAGCTTACTGCCACCTGCCTTGTCCCTGCTGCCCTGGGGCTCACAAGGCCGCTGCCCTTCCTGCTCAGCCTGACCCTGTTCTCCTGCTCTTTCATTCCCAGACTACTGGTGCCTGGACGACCTGTACCGGGAGATGGTGAGGCGCTACGTGGAGGTCCTCGAGAAGCTTCCAGAACACTGGGCGGACCCGGCCACCCTGGAAGGCTGCTCGCAGCTGAAGCCAGATAACTACCTCCTTGCCTGGCACACGCCTTTCAACGAGAAAGGTCAGGGAGCGCTTTCTTCTCCCCATAAAGCGCATGTGGGACAGCAGCCTGGACACTAACCCGTGTGCCGTCCACTAACCAGCAACACCGCAGGTTTGCGCAGCACAGGGGGACAGCTGGGGCTCCCGGGTGCCATGGCCGACACCCAGGCGTCCATCCACACCAGTCCTGGGTTCATCTTAAGGATCACTCTCGACTGCCTTCCCTTTAAGCTTGTATTTCACCAAAGTCAGGAAAACACGTACTAGCAGCATGTGGTCTGTCCCCAGGATGCTCCAATGTGTTCAGAGGGGCCATATTTACGTGACCAGATCTCTGCCTCCACGGCACCAGCTCCTGGGTCCTGGGCCTGCCCCGCCAGGTTTATAGAGGACAAACGTGCCCCTTTGGGTTTATACTGGGGACGGATCCCACTCTGGGCTTATACTGGGGATGGGTCCCCCCATCTGAGCTTCTACTGAGGAGGGGTCCCCCTGTCTCTGCTTCTACTGAGGACGGACCCCACTCTGGGCTTCTACTGAGGACAGGTCTCCCCATCTGGAATTATACTGGGGGACAGAACCCACTGTCGGCTTATCCTGAGGTTGGCATCTAATCATGGCATCTAACGCGGCATGAAAGAAAGGAAACAGAGTCTATCATGGAGAAAAAAGTCAATCATCAGAACCCACGAAGCCTGAGGCAGCTGTTCGAGTCACGAACGGGTGTAAAGCTGTAGGTACTCCACAGGCTGAAGCAGGTAGTTAAGGACACAGATGGACACGAATCACATTTTCAGAAAAACATTACGACGTCTGAGTTTCTAAATGCACTGGGTGAAATTATATTTTTCAGAAGAAAAACTTAGTGAGTCTGAAGGCACAACAGTAGAAACAACCCAGAGTAGGACACAGAGAAAAAAGAATTCGCAAATAGGAAAAAAGCACAGGCGACTTACAGTGACCTCATGTGCCTGTGGCAGGGCCCCGTAGAGCGAAGGGCAGCAGAGAAACGATGTGAAGGAATAGTGCTCAAGTCTCAGAGACGGGAGCAGACTCTTCTCCGAGGAGACTTCAGACGCCAGCAGACACGGGAAAAGTCGCTCCACAGCACTCGGCGTCAGGGAAACCCCAGTCAGAACCACAGTGAGATCCCCCCTCACGCCAGTCAGAAGGGCTGGAATTAAGTCAGGAAACGACAGGTGTTGGCGAGGGTGTGGAAAGACTGACCGTGAGGCCCATCGGGGGGACACAGGACACGACCACCCAGCTCCTTCCGAGGTGACCGCTCACTGCTCGGAGGAGCTGAACGGTCCCTCCGGGGTGTCCGCCCCAGAGAAAAGAAAGCATGTGCCAGGACCAAGGTTTGGTTAGGAGAGTTCACGGTGCTGTCACCACCCCCCACCGGGGGAAATGGCCCAGGCGTCCGTCAGCATGTGGGAGGGCAGTGCGGTGGCTTGTCGTCACACCCTGGGACCCCGGGACCCCGGCACGGCGCCCTCGCTCCGAGGCAGGCCGCTCAGCGGAGCTGGCTTCACAGCGAGCCAACGTGTCCGGCTACAGCACGCAGTCTCTGCGGGTCTGTGCCCAGCGTCTTCCCGGGAGAGCGCGGGAGTGCGTCCCAAGCCACCCAGAATTCTGTGTCCGATGCCGGAGCAACCTTCCGACATGCAGAAGCTTTGCCGTCCACGTCCTCTCTGTGTGTCAGGCACTTGGGTGGTGGGCCTGTCTGCCACTCCCTTCATGAGACTGGATCGGTGCTCCCTAAGTGTGTGTCCGTGTCCGGTCACTCGTGGAAGTCCAGCTGCCAGAGGCGGGGTTCTCGGAGCCAAGTCTGAAACTGGGTGTACTGTGTGTTCCTCCCAGGGTCAGGGTTCGGGGCCGCCACCAAAGCCATGTGCGTCGGCATGCGGTACTGGAAGCCAGAGCGCCTGGAGACACTGGTGGAAGTGAGCGTCGAGTGCGGCAGAATGACACACAACCACCCCACAGGTGACGCTGTCCCCGGGGTCGCTTGCCTGTCGGCCAGCACGCACCGCTTACGCTATGTGGTCGACCTAAGAGCCGGCTCGGCGTTGAACGTGGCAGCTCTGGAGAGGGTGAACCCGGCATGTGTGGCGCCGTGTGCGCCAGGGGGAGGGAAAGGAAGCTGCGCCCCGGGCTGACGTCTCGGGCGGACACTTTGTGTCACAGAGGTCGGGCATCTTCTGCTGAGCGCCGCGCCCGTCCCCAGCCGTGCCTCTGTTTCCCCACCTGTCGCGGGGATGACTGTGGCACTGGGAGCCAGGCCAACTTGCACAGGAGGACAGAGCATGGAGCCCCGAGCTCTGGGCTTGTCCTCCTGGAGCCGTGACGCTGGCTGCTCCCGGGGTTTCCCACCGCAGGTCCGTCACACAGCATGAGGGCAGGCGGGGCCCCTGCGCTGACCATGAGTCACGACCTAGAAGGGCTCTCGGCTCCTAAGTTTAAGAAAGATTGACGTGGGCACCTCAGTATCTCCGTCGTTAAATGTCTGCCTTCAGCTCGGGTCAGGATCCCGGGGTCCTGGGATTGAGCCCCTCGTCAGGCCCCTGATCGTCAGGGAGCCTGCCCCCCCCCCCCCACTCCCCCTGCTTGTGTTCCCTCTCGATGTGTCTCTGTCAAGTAAATACATTAAAAAAAAAAAAAAAAAGAATGACATGAAACTCGCAAACCTGTAACCACGCATTAATCAGGGCAGGGGACGCGCCTGCCTAGCCCGCCGCTGCCCTGAGACTTCCCTCTTTCAAGGCCACTTTCTTTTTTCCTGAAAGACTTTATTTATTTGAGAGAGAGCAGGTGCGTGAACGGGGGAGGCAGAGGGAGAAGCAGGCTCCTCGCTGAGCAGAGAGCCCGATGCAGGGCTCAATCCCAGGACCCCGAGATCATGACCTGAGCCTAAGGCAGACACTTCTGGAGCCCCCCAGGCGTCCTCCAAGCCACTTTCAATGTTGCTGTAGCTGGTGTGGCTGCCCTGTGCCCCCCTGGCAGCACCCGCGTGGGGCACTCACGGCAGGCAGACATGTGGAGCGGCTGGCGCTGTCCTGGCCGGCTGGGGAGGGCTCCGTGCTGAGTGCCCGCTAGCCCGTGGTGCAGGTGGAGGCGGGCTGAGCCCGGGAAGCCTCCAGGCGTGACAGAGCCGAGTGTCTGCCGACAGTCTGAGGTCCACAGGACTCCAGGTCTGCAGTCCCGACCTCTACAACATTGGCTGATGGACTGTCCGCTCGTATGAAGGAAACGCGTGACACAATGTGTTTCTGCGGAAAGCCCCGATGAGACACGGAGGGTCTGAGGGCCCGCAGGCTACTCCAGGAAGGCAGGGGCTCCTGTCCAGTGTTCCGGACACTGCGGGCTGCAGGCATCGCAGTCGGATTGCGGTGCCCGGCCTGGAGGCTGGATACCCCTGGGGGAGGGCCACGGCAGGGGGTCAGGATGGTGACAGGTCTGAGAACCGGACACAGACTCCCAGCCTGCAGCAGTGCCTCCCAGAGTGGCCAGTGAGCCCCAGGGCAGTTCCGAGACGGCCGTGCCTCTCTCTGAGTGGTTGTCCTTTCCAGGACCCCGAGCCCAGAGCCATGGCTGTTCTGTTCTGCTCTCTGCCCCGCAGGCTTCCTCGGGTCCCTGTGCACGGCCCTGTTTGCATCGTACGCTGTCCAGGGCAAGCCGCTGGAGCAGTGGGGCAGGGACATGGTGCGGACAGTCCCGCTGGCCGAGGAGTACTGTAAAAAGACCATCCGGCACCTGGCAGGTAAGCCCAGCCTCTTTCCTGTCGCTCCCCATCAGGCGGGCCTGATGCACACTCAGGGCACATTCAGATCAGGTTCCCAGACAGCTCGCGGTTGGACCACCCCACAATGAGGCGGGGGCCTGACCCCGCCAAGCGGGCCAAGGCACCCCTGGCAGAGGGCGACACCTGCCCAGGGGACTCCTGTAGCCAGGAGACCAGGAACAGTCGAGCAGTTGGAGCTCCACACCCCGACCCCAGCGTCCTGCTGTCTGACAGCAGCCAGATAGACGAGAGGGCGCACACCGGGCTTCGGCATTCCGGATGGTCCTAAAGTAGCCTGTCCCTGGGGAGAGGGACGCCCACACCGACGTCCACACTGCTCCCAAAGCTTACGGACGGCCGGACCCAGAGCCCCGACGGGTATCTGTGCCCGCTGGTGACATAAACACCCAGAAATGTCTGTCTGTCCCAGTTACCCAAACCCGTGGTCAGAAGACACCCCCCCATGGCTGCCCATGTGGCGTCCACTGGCTTGTCCGGCAGAGGCTCTCGGGATCACGGTGTCTCTGGCGTCGGGGAAATGGCACCTGACAGACCAGACAGAGAAGCAGGCGCAGGGCCAGAAAGCCCACGGCTTCTCCTCGGGCAGCTGGCCCCGCGCAGGGCTCTCTCCCTCTGGGAGGGCCCGGAGCTCCGCGTGGCTGTTCTGAAGTTGTACGTGTTCCTCCTGGGGCAGAGGGCCCTCGGGGTGTGGGTGCAGGAGCAGGCTGTGGTCTTCTGGGCTGCCCGAGGCCGAGGTCTTGAGACAGGAAACCCACTGTCAACCTTTGACAAGTGGGGACTCATTATAAATGCTTCTGGAGAAGCTTCCAGACCAACGTGACCAGGAGAGCTTTGCCTCTGCTTCTGCCAGCTCATAGAGCTGGGAAACTTGCCCACCAGCCCATTCCAGAGGGAAGCAGAGAACCTCTTGTCCACCATGAACTCAAGTGTCCCCTATAACCCTAATCATAGAACAGAGCTCCACACTTGCCTTATTTTGCCTGGCTTGAGTCACTCAGCCCGGGCTCTCTGCAGTGGCGAGGCTGCCTGGGGCCGCGTCCTTCCACAGGGAGGGACAGGTCAATGAGGCCTAGTGCGGGCCATGCGGTGTGTTCCCGCTGCATGGGGGACAGTCCCCAGAGCTCCCCAGGCTTTTCCACAGAGCAGCCGTCAGGGGCACTCCTGGTCCGGAACAGGGAGGACTTGGATCTTTCTGTTTAATTTTAAACGTGTTCAACCTAGAGTTTTATGACCTTCTAGGACACATACCCTTTTCAGTAGAAACCCAAAACCGTCTGGAGAAAATTGTGTACAGGGCTTTCTGATTAGTGGTGACAAAACCCGTGGGCAGTACCGACACTAGCAACTCTGTTCCCCGTCTCTCTGCTTGGACATCTGTCCCCGAACTTGCTGCCCAGCGGCCGGGAGAGAAGTGGCCCCACGCGGGCCGAGCCCGGGTGTCCTCAGAGCCTTCCTTTCTGGCCTGGTCACCTTGCCCCGGCCTTCGGTGGCTTTGCTGTTAGTTTTGTAAAGTGGACTCTGGCCAGCTTTCCTGGGAGCCTGCAGGTCCCTCAGGACCCAGAGCCCCACCAACACCTGTCCTAGGGCCTATCTGTGACTCCGAGCCGTCCCCCATCCCACGGGTGTCGGCTGTGCCCCTGAGCTGGGGGCTCCCCGAGCTGGCGAGGAGGTGCTGCGGTGTCAGCCGCCAGCCAGAGGGACGCCCAGGCTCACGGTCGTCACCTGCACCCCAGCTGCATGTGTCAGGGCAGGGGTACAGGCTCAGAACACACAGGAGAACAGTCTTGGGACCGCAGGCTGGGTCCTGGGTCCCAGACAGAGTCGAGCAAGGCTTAGGGCTGCTTTGTCCCTCGTCTCCACGTTCCTCGCGGTGGTTTCAAAGCAGTGGTGGACGCCAGCGGGAGCCACGAAGCCGTGGCCGGGTGGGCTCAGCCCTCCACCTCCGGCCGCCCGCCCGGCCCCCACCAGCCGGCGGCCCTTGGCACAGCGCACCTGCTCTCTCTGCAGAGTACCAGGAGCACTGGTTTTACTTTGAAGCTAAGTGGCAGTTTTACTTGGAGGAGAGAAAGATCAGCGGCGACTCGGGGAGCAAAGCCGTCTTCCCTGACCGCTATGACGCAGAGGAGAGGGACAAGGTAAGTCTGGCGTGTCCAAGGGTGGGGACGGTCATGGCCGGGGTCTCCGCCGAGGGGCCACGGCGGCCCGGCTGTGTTCCGGCTGTGTGAGGAGCCCGGCCGGAGAGGCTCCCCGCCCCGCCGGCAACGAGGGGCCCAGAGCAGCCATGGCGGCGGTGGGGGGCGCTGTGTGTTGCAAACCTTCCTGGAGGAAGCATGTTTGAAACAGATAAAAGTTCATCTTCCACTTTCTCTCACTAAAAGCACGGTATGTGCTAGAAAATTTGAAAATAGGGTTGTTAAAGACGTTCTGTTCCCCTTCATGTTCTCTGGGGTTACGACTTCAAGTCGAGGCTGATGAACAAGGCTTTGCATGCCATCACCCTGCCTCGGGCTGCCAACACCCCAGCCAGCGGACGCTGTCGGCATCGGGGGCGCTAGCACGGGGGAGAGACCTGAGTCCCTGCGGCGTGGCCGAGATCCGCACGTGTCGTCCATAGCTAAGCTGAAGCCCCTTGCAGTCAGGCACTGAGCACACTTGTGGGCGGCCCCTCTGCCTGCCGAGGGCACCCCTGTGGTCCCAGCCGGCTGCCCCAGCCCCAGCCAGCGCGTCTGCGTTCCAGATGTGAGGACGATGTCAGGACGGTGTCAGAGAAGAGGGAGGGCCACCCTTCCTGCTCGGGTGTCCTTACCGCCCCTCTGTGTGCCCCCGTGGACCTCGCCTGGATGCAGGAAGGCCCCGGTGGGCAGTCCTACAGATGATACGGCTGCCCCAGACCAAGGCTGAAGGTCCCCAAGGCATGGGGCTGTGACAGCCCATCCCCCCCCTCCTGGCCCCTGCCCGCTCCCTGCTCTCGCCAGCCTGACCACGTGCGGCACACCCCACGGGGCTTCATGCAGAGCCCCCACCCCACCCTGCCTCGGGCCTTGGCGCCCGCTGGGCCCGTGCTTTGCTCAGACGAGGGCCGCGTAGGCTCTGTCACCACAGACTTGGCAGTTGCCCCAACTCATGGCCAGGCTGGTTTGTCACAGGAAGGCCTGCATTCATGGGAGCCTCCAAAGATGAGTCTTTCCTGTGCATGGTCAGCCCAGCGCTGGGACCGTGCCTGGCAAACACACGGTGCCCCGTAAGTGCACAGCCAGCAGGTAAACACCTGTGACCTGGAAGAAACCGGGAGCTCATGCCCCAGCCAACACTGGTTTGTTGTCGCGTGACCTTGACCCCACTCTTCCTTCAGGCTTACCGGAAATGGAGCTCAGAAGGCCGAGGGGGCCGGCGGGGCCACGATGCTCCCATGATTGCCTACGACGCTCTCCTTGGAGCCGGGGACAGCTGGACCGAGCTCTGCCACCGGGCCATGTGTCACGGAGGTGGGACTGCCTTCTTTAATGGTCTTGGGTTCTGGGCGACCAGCAACCTGTTCTCACCCCAAAGTGTCCTCCCAGGGTCTCCAAGGGCCTGGCCTCCTGCCCCCCAGAATGTGTGTCCTTCTCTGGGCGGGTGCTGCCTCGCATGGCCGTTTTCCTGAGCTCACGAGGAAAGGACTTTTGGGGAAGACGGGGTCCGTGCCCCTCCCCTCCAAGGCCACTGGGCGAAGAGTGGGCATCCTGCTGCGACAGCCCCATATGGTTCTGCCGACCCTGTGGCCAGACAGGGTTCTGTGGGACTCTGCATCAGCGCTGCGGGTTTGAGCCTCGCAGGGGCAGCTGTCACGGTCCCGAGGCTGTGCAGGATCTCCCCGCCCCCCGGTGCCCACTCTCTCCTGCGGGTGTGAAATGAGGGGTTCCTGGCAAACACCAGCTCGCACAGGGCACAGAGTCTCCATGGGCATCAGAGCCCCTCGGTTCCTGGTGCCGAGGCTGAGGTGGTGAGGGCCGGTGCCGCCCGCAAACGTGGGCTCCCGGGGCACCCGGCCCCCAGGACAGCACGGGCATCCGCACACAATCGCGCATGTCCGGGTGTGCAAGGAGAGGGTGGGAGGGGCAGCAAACCCCTCAGGTTGGGCACCTGGAGCAAAGACGGGGTCGGGTCCGGGGAGCTGCCCAGAGGGTCTCTGACACGAGCCCTTGGCAAGGGGGACTGGCAGGCTCTGCTAGTGCCCGGTCCCTGAGCCATGGCTGCCTGCCTCGACCCCGAGGTCCCTGAGGACCTGTGTTTTTCGTTCCAGGCGAGAGCGGGGCCACGGGGACCATTGCGGGCTGCCTGTTCGGGCTGCTGCATGGCCTGGACGGGGTTCCCGCGGACCTGTATGAGGACCTGGAGCACAGGGAGGAGCTGTCGCGCCTGGGCGAGGCCCTGTACCGCCTGTCCACGGAGGAGAAGTAAAGCCTCCCGCCGCCGCCGTCGGGGCCCACGGCCCTCCTGGTGTGCGCCACGCCTCCCCGGCCAGAATCACATCTAACCCTCCCCTCCCCAGTGTCAGAACCCCACCTGCCGTCCCACGAGGATGTTTGTCCTGCCCTCGCGCGGCCCTGGGACATCAGTGGTCCCACGCCAGAGGCCCCAAGCCTCCCAGCGCGGCAGCACAAACAGCCTCAGGGACAGTCGGAGTGTCTCACTGGGTGCACCACTAACGCTGCTGGCTCCCCGGTGCCGACCACACTAACCAGGACGGCTGCGCGCGGACCAAGCGCACGTCCCCGCCTGCTCCTGGCCTCGGCGCGGCAGCCGGAAGCACGCGCTTCACCTCCGCCGGCATTTTTAGTCACACTAGATCTTAGATCTTAAAAAACCAACCCCTTTGGAACGAGTGCCTGAGAAAACCGGGAAATAAAGGGTCCTCGTGTGTCCCTGCACCTCCTTTGGTGTGGTCTGCGGCTGTCACGCGGCCTGCCGGGCCTGGCCTGGGCCACCGCAGGCTCCACCGGGCTCGCTGCTCAGGACGTGGCCGGTCCCTGCCCGCGAGCGCAGAGAACGAGCGCACCTGCTCCGGCCGACAGGAGCGTCCCGCACCGTCTTTCGGAAGTAGCATCTGGTGTGAATAAAAGCCGGGGGCGTCTCGCGCTTAACATGGCTTCGGCAGCTTGGCTGGGCCGGCCCGGCTGTGGCGGCGCTCTCTTCAGGGGGCTCCGGGGCCCGCGGGGTCACCCCTCGCTTCCCAGGAGGGCGCGAAGGCTTGGCGCGAGCTGGCAGGCGACGGACGCGGGAGGCGCTGGCGAGGAAGGTCTCCGAGTCACGGACTAACGCCCGCTGCCGCTGCCGCTGTTTTGTTTTTATTTTCGGGGGGAAAGGCAGGAAGCCGCGTGCAGGGGGCCTCGCGGCCGGACCGCCGGGAGCGCAGGCCGTGGAGGTAAGCGGGCTCGTCCACCGCGGCGGCCCAGGGCCGGCCCCGGCCGGCGCCAGGACTCTAGCCGTCCTTGAGGGTCAGGAAGGGGGTCTATTCGCAGCCCGCCGGCTAAACAGCACAGATTCCCAGGGCCCCCGAGAGGAGGAGACCGTGGCCCCGTCTTGCTGCAGAGACTTGCACGCGCGGAAGACGAGGCCACGGCCTGGTGAGGGGGTCTCAGCCCTGCGGGTCTGACCCGCGCTCCCGCAGAGGTGACGCCCTCGGCTTCCAACATCCCCGAGCCGTGCGCCCGGGGCGCTGTGTGGAGAGCCGGAGGCCCCCAGCCGCGGTCGCGCTCCCAGGCCCCTCACGTGGCCCTGGAAGCCGCCTCGCGCGTGTCCTGCGGGAGCGTTTCAACACGCGCACACACCCTTTTGGCATTTTGGGACCCCGTCCTTTTGGCCACTACGGTTTCTTGGGCACTGTGGTCCAGTCCCTCGGTTGTCCCGTTCCCGAGGCAACGCGGGCCCCTCCAGCAGGGACGTCACGTCCCCGGTAGCCCGCGGCTTCGCGCCCCTGCGTGCGGGGCTCAGGCAGGGGCGCGTCCTCCCGCAGTGCAGGGCGTCCCCTCTATGCTCCACTGGCACGGCACGTGGGCGCACGGGCTCGGAAGCGGGGCTCAGGTCCGCAGCCAAGCCGACCGTGCTGGGCAGCATCGGCAGCCCCAAGCCCTCGGGGACAGGCCCCGGCTCCTGCCGCTGCTGGCCTCAGGGTGGGAGCATGTCCCCTGCTCTGCTCACACATGTGGAGACTTCGGGCGGATCTGATGGATTCGTGTCCCCAGGCTCTCTGGTTAAGAGATTTTGGTTCAGGTTTGAACTCTTGTTCCCAGCGCTCTGCATCTGGAAGCCGGATGGGGGTGGGTTTGGAAGATGCACTGTCCCCTGACGGCTGGGGGTCGCTCACCCAGGAAGTCCCCTGGCGAGACTGGAAGGGTCCATTCAGGGTCCAGCTGCACCATGGCCTCAGCCTGATCTTCTGGGACCCACCCCTCCGGCAGGGGATTTCCCCAGTCGGGGGTGGAACAGCAAGCAGGTGTGGTCGACGCCCCCGCGGGGCAAGCCGGGGGGGGGGGGGGGGGGGGGGCCGGGGGGGGGGGGGGACCCCCCCCGGGGGGGGGGGGGGGGGGGGGGGGGGGGGAAGCGGTCATGACGGGAGACTGTAAACCCAGCGGCCCTGCCCGTCTGGCCCCACCTCCGAGATGCCTGCCCGGTGTCCTGACACCTGTCCCCAGCTCCAGGCCCACGGGTACCTGCAGTAGACGGCACATGAGGCCTGGCCAGGTGTCCGCGGAGAGAACTGGAAACACACCCGTTTCTGAGGAGGCTACTGGGGACCCTGGGCCTTCTCAGGGCACAGCCCGGGGGACACCAGGGAGACCAGGGAGACCCCCAGCCCACCTGTCAGCCCTCAGCCCTACATCCAGACGGCGCCCATTGTAATAGCTTGTTGCCAAGTACATTAAAACCCACAAAAAGCCACAAAGTGGCCCCAAAGGTTCCCTTCACCAGCTGTTCACCCCAGGCCACACTTGCCTGCTTTCTCTCTCAGTGATGCGGACGGACGCACCCAGCAGTGGCCGTGCCCAGAGAATGAGGAGAGCACCTGAGGACCCTCGGCCTGCCTGCATTTTGGGCCTCCATCAGCCACGGCGGGGCCGCCACCCCTCTCTCCAAGCAGCTGGCCGGGGGCGCAGGGCCCCTGACTCTGACTCCCACAACTTCTGCTGCAACTACCCCACGAGCCTCTGGGCAGCAGGACCCGCCTGCTCAGGGATCCGGTCCCCCAAGCGCCTGCAAGGGGCATCTGCAAGGGCGTGGAAGGGCACAGGCTGTGTGCGGCCCGTGGGAGAGTGCGCTGGGTCGGAGGGCAGCAGGGGGCAGTGCTGGCCCCAGGCTTTCCTCTGAAGGGCAGGAAAGGGTGCGTGCAGATCACCCAGGACCCAGAGCCGCCGTGGAGAGGACAAGCGGGGACGGGCACTGTGGGGTGATCCTGGCCGGCTTCTCTCCCCTTTCTTTCTGAGGATGCACTTGGCGGGGCCGGGGCGTCTCTGTTGCCATGGGATTTGGAGGTCTGCCATATCTCGCTGAGATATGGCAGACCCCATATCTCAGAAGAGGACACGGGGGCCAAAGGACATCCCCTCGCTGCCTGAGGACATGCTGACACAGCCTGACCCATGTCTGTTGGAAAAGCAGACAGTGAAGGCCAGGCACTGTCCACTAGAAGAGCCCCACAAAGACCCCCGAGGGACCCGGTGCTGCTGGCAAGCCTGTACCTGACACCCCAGCGTTGCTGTATTTCCAGGTGACCTCTCAGTAGCCAGAGGCACCAACAGAACCACCAGGAAAGCTTATCGCGGCCGTGCTACTCAACTGGCCCCAGAGAAATGTGTGCCGGTCCTGTCCTGGCATGGGCCTGAGGATGTCCGCCTGCCTCAGCCGTCCGGGCAGCAGCCCAGCACGAAATCTGGATCCCAGACCGCCTCTGGGAAGTGCTGAGCAGAAGGGAGCCACCTGGCTTTGAGGCACGAATGACTTACCGTCCCCAAACTGTCCTCCCTGCCGTGACAGGGCCCGTCTGTCCGGCATGCTGCTCAGGCTGGGTGTGTGGGGCTCAGAGGAGAAAGCACTGGCTGTCTGCAGGTCCGGGTTGCTTGTGCACCGTCCTGCGGGAGAACTCACGCCCCAGCCATTCTGATTCCGTGACTGCAGGCCTGCTGAGGGCCATGGGACACAGAGGAGCCTCCCCAGGACCAGTAGGGGCAGCATAACCCGGCCACTGGGAAAGGCTCCGATGAGGAGGCCATTTGAATTGGGTCATGAAGGATGCATAGGAGTTCGTCAAGACTGTGGCTGTCGTAGGAGGGAAGGCTGAGTGTGGGGCTGGGACAGAGCACAGGTGGGAACTGAGTCATAGCAATGGGCAGGGTGAGCGAGAGCCCCAGACGGGGCCCCTCCATGGGGATCTGCTGAGTGTCTGCTCCTACCAGACCCCTCTGTAAGCCCCAGGAAGCTGCAGAACAGATGGGTTTCCCGCCCACATGGAGCCAAACCTACCCTGTGCTTGCAACGGCGCACAAGTCTCAGACGATGACGATTGCTTCAGTGACAGGGACCCCAGCCGGGGTACAAGGGCCGCAAGCTCAGGGACTGACCTCAGGAGGGTCCAGGTGAAACCCCGAGGGCAGGCGGTATGAAGCAGAGGGAACAGCTTGTTCCCTGGGATAGGAATGAGCTAGGGACCAACTGATGGCCAGTGCAGCTGGAGCAGAGTACAAGGTGGGGTCAGAGGGCCAGATGGGGCAGCTCGCAGCCTGAGCCCTGGGAAGTCTGTCCCCACAGGGCGGCAGGAGCCCAGCTCAGCCACGTGGTGAGGGCGCGCTGCTCAGCCATCCTGCAAACAGAGCTCAGCGTTTCTGCGGGGTCAGGGCCTCCCCAGGCTAGAGGGAGCAGGACAGAGAGATGGCGCAGGAGCGGGCGGGGGTGAGGAGGGTCCCGTGTTTGGGCGGCGGTTACACACAAGCTACCTACGGGTGGAGACCGCGTGGTCACCCTCTGTGCTCACTGCTCCCGGCGTCACTCTGAATCTTCATCCTCTTGTGTGGCCAGCTGGTCCTGGCAAGTCCCCGGGCATCAGCCCCGCCACAGGCTGGTAGGTAAACACAGTCGGGACGCGTCCTCACTGTGCTTCCTGACACGGAGGGGCGCTCGGTGTTGAAGTTTGGCGACCCTGGCGGGAGGAATCGGGTAGCGACGGCAGAGGCACGGGGCTGAGTCCACACCGAGCTGCCCTAATCTTCGCGCTCCTCCAGAGCTGCTGCCTGTTTAGACTGAGTCAAGGAAGCGGCCAGGCTGCACGAGGCCACACGGTGTGTCCTCGGGGCCTGTGTTCCGATGTCAGATTGACCCCACAGCTATCTTAGCCATCGAGGGACTCAACCCGCAGTCCTGAAGGTGAACGGAACCCCAGCAGGGTGGCCATGCATCCCGCAGGCCGTCACCAGCCCCTGCCTGCACACCGGGGCCCTGGAGGAGGCTGCGCGGTGACGGCGTCCGCCCGCCGCTCAGTCCCAGCGTGAGCTCCACCAGCGTCAACGGGCCCTGTGCGCACGCGGCCTGGAGAGAGGGTCTGGACTCTGGTGTCGGTCTGGCTGGATGAGCGCCGCGGCCGGTGCTCCAGGGGGCTGAAGCTTCTGCGAGTGTCTTCCAGAGTGTGGGTACCAGCAGTGGGGAGCCAGCTCAGGGAGGCAGGAGGGCAGCACGGGGAGGTGGAGCCAAGAACTCAGGGCCACAGCCTCACCCACAGAGTTTGGACACCGTTCTAGACCTCGTGCAGCGGAGAGGTGACCTTGTTCTCAACCTCGTGCAGCGGAGAGGTGACCTCGTTCTCAACCTCGTGCAGCGGAGAGGTGACCTCGTTCTAGACCTCGTGCAGCAGAGAGGTGACCGCGGGGTGGAGGGAAACATGGGGTTGCCAAGCCCGGCCAGGCGGGCGGCGGCTGGGCCGTGGAGGCGCCGGGAAGGCCGCGTGGGTTGTGCCTGTGAGACCCTGGGCCGGGGGGCGGCACGGAGCTGGGCATCCTGGGCGACAGCCCTCCACACACACAAGCCACCTGGGCGGCGATGCAGCCCCAGAGCCACGCTCAGGCCGCGAGTCTGCCCAGTGGCGGGGAGAGAACCAGGTGAAGCGAGACCAGCCGGGGCCCTCACAGGGCGCCCAGCGAGGTCCGCCAGGTCAACGGCAGAGTCTCGACGAACCACACAGAAGACATGAGGCTAGCCGGGCGGCCAACCAGCTACCAGCCAGGCTAGGAAGCCACGGACCGGCGCTCTTGCGGTGCCAGGGCAGCAGGAGTGGCTGTGCAGATGAGCCCCCACAACCGCAGCTCCTCCCTGTCCCTGGGTCCCTGGTCGCAGCGCCTCGGGCTGCCTCGATGGCGTGGAGACAGAGCCCGTGGCTCTGGAGGAGGCCTGGGTCGCGGAGCCTGAGTGCCCCCTGACCACCCACCTTGGTGGGAGAAGTGAGGTTTCTGATGACCCTGCGGCCGGGTGTGGCAAGGATGTCCCTGCAGTCCTGGGCGCACGGTGAGGCGGGCGTGCCGCCTGGGCGCAGTCTGAGAACCAGAACGGGAGGAGCTGCCCCTGGTCCGGGGCCGGGGCGTAGGCGGTATGGGCGCCCCGTGTGCCTGGATGGGCACCGGTGCCCGTGCCAGACCACACCCCTCTGGCCTAGGAATGGGTTCAGGTTTCTGTTTTGGTTTAGGAGCTTAATGCACCAAACACACGGTCGTCTGATGTTGGGAAAGAGCCCGACCTATCCCGCGGGTTTTCAAGGTGGGGTCCCTGGGCCAGCAGCCGCCATGGCTCTGGAGACGCGTAGGAACCCTGGTGGATGACGGAGTCCGAGGCGGTCGCGATGCCGCCCGCAGGCAGGGTCTTCACGGTTGTCTCGTGTCCGAGGACAACTAGCACTGCCCCTCTGAGCGAACTGACCGCACCGGGTGGACTGGAGGCTCTCGGGAGCCTGCGGGGAGGCGTGTGCAGTCAGCCTCCCGAAAGAAGTACTTCCCGGTGTGGGGACCCGCTGCTGGGCTCTGGGGCTGTGGTCAGGGTGCTGAGGACGGACCACCTGTGGCCCTGGGCACCTCCTCACAGCCATTTAAGAGGACGTATGTGGACTCCCTAAGAAGAGCCCTCTTCTGGGAAATGCATAAAAGCAGGAAAAGTAACGGTGTGTGCTCCCTTTCAAGGTGGCATCGAAGTCCACATAGGGCCGTGCAGCTGGCCACTGCGCCCACGCCGTGAGCACGTCCCGAGGCAGGACGACGCTCTTCCTCCCGCCGGGACCCGCTGTGCGTGAGGTGGCCCTGCGCCACCCATTTAGAAGCTGCCGACGTTTTACGTCATCCACAGCTGTGGGAAGACCGTCTGGGCGGGTTGTGGTCCTCTGCTGGGCATGGTGATCGTCTGCTTGGGTGGAGTCGCTGGACGGCAGAACGTCAGGGCTGTGTTCTTCCAGGCACCTCTTCACAGACGCGCCTCGGCTCACGGGGGACGACCCTCCCGTGCCAGGCTATGCAGGAGGCGGGCGTCCCACCCAGTTTCCGAGACCCCACCCCCAGGAGGCCCGTCCGTCGCTGGGTTGAGGTCGAGGGCCTGGGGCTGCGTGCTGATAGCATCTCCCCCGGGACAGGGGCTCAGGCAGGGACCTCCCGGAGCATTCGGGGGCGCCCTGTGGGCCGGCCCAGCCTCATCCACTCTGCTCAGCAGCAAAGACCACTTCCTGCAGCTCCAGGGGCCCACCGCCCTCCGGTCCCACCCCACGACCTTCCCTAAGGCTGAGACCCCCATGTCGGCCCAGGGCCTGCGGTCCGCCCACCGCCCTGAGTCGGGATATAACCACGACGATCACTTCATTTCTCACACTGGAAGTCAGAGTTACACAGAACCCGCAGAAAGTGGGAATTCTGTGCACTCACTCCCCTGTTTATACAAGCCTAATGTCTCTGCAACGGAAACCGTCGAGTCCCGCTCAGGTGCGCATCTGCGTTCCAAACTATTAACACCACTTTCCGAAGCCCGTGGAAGGACGGTGGGCTGGCAGTGGGCATGAGCGGTGGCCCGAGAGGCAACACGTGTCTCTCATCTTCACGTCTCCAGGCTCTCAGGCCTCTGTCCTCCCCCGGACATTGAGGGTGTTTAAAATGCGACTGCGCCACAGGAAATGTTCTATGGAGTCTCCCTGGAAAATACAAAGATAAAATCTGTGACGACTGATCTTTTTTCCCCTGCAGCTCCAAGCACGGCAAGACTTGTGGCAGCGAGAAGCCTGTTGACGTCCAAGCCCTGCGGAAGAAGGTCAGCAGTGTGACGTGCGGCCCGGCTGCCCGAGCCGTCCTCAGCAGCCTGCTGCTCTATATCACTGACCTCCAGGACAGGCCCCCGGAGCCGCTGCCTGCCAGGAGGGCAGAGGGCGGGG
Organism: Mustela nigripes; assembly: GCF_022355385.1. Classification (NCBI taxonomy): domain Eukaryota; kingdom Metazoa; phylum Chordata; class Mammalia; order Carnivora; family Mustelidae; genus Mustela; species Mustela nigripes. The sequence continues at coordinate 84,485,121 of NC_081571.1, read as the reverse complement.
AGAGCAGGGCCAGCCACTCGCCTGAGAGCCAGGACGCCCACCGGCGACCCACGTGCTTCCAGCTCCTGCAGGCCAAGTTCATGGGCACAGGCCGTGAGTTCCGCCTCAAGAAGGCCCGGGAGGTAGGGAGGCTGATATCTAAGGACAAGCAGGGCCCCGGCAGGAGCTTGGTGACCGCTACCATCAACAAGCTCCTGGACAAGGCCCGGGAGGGAGCCGGCCGCCCCATGCAGGACCGGGAGCCGCCCCCCAGCCAGAAACCCCGGCAGGGCCTCCCCGCCAGGAAGGGCACCGTGAAAAACATTCTGAAGATATTCTTGGCCGCAGAGAAGAAGGAGGTCTGTGAGGAGCCCACAGCGGCCAAGGGGCCTCTGCCCAAGCCCACCAAGAGGGGCTCCATGCTGTCCAAGCTGCGGGAGAAGTTCGAGCAGAGTGGTTGTCTTTGCTCCGAGGCTGGCGTGCTGCCGCTCCGCACGGAGGGGAGGAAGAAGAAGAACCTGGTGAGCAAAAAGACGCACCGGCCAGAGACGCGCACGCTCAGCACGGCTACCATTGCCAGCACCTGCCTCGGGACGCCGCTGGCCCGCTTCCTGGCCTGCACCGCGGAGCCTGTGCTGGCCTTCAACATCGCCACTGTCGTCTGCGGCCCCCGGAGCTGGCTGTCCCACTGTGCCAAAATCAGCCATTCCCGGCAACGGCACGTGCTCCGGGGAGGAACAGGCACGTCCCCCAGCATGGGGGTCATAGGAGATGGACAGGGACAGCCTAGTGGGGAACCCACACAGCCTCCAGCACCCTGGGCCACGGCTCTTGGGGACAGCCTGGAAATGGCATTCCTGGGTGAGGGGACCAAGCCCATCCCTGGGCTAGCCCCCTCTCCTGCCTCCCACAGGGGTGGGCCCCTTCCTGGCCATGAGCCTGCGGGGTCGCTCCTCAAACCAGCCAGCCCAGCGCGTGCCAGGGCAATGGGAGGCGATGGGACGGGGAGCCCTCCTGCAGGGGACACTGCACAGCACACCATGGCGCCTAGGGAAGCTGGGCCAGGCCTGTGGCAGGAGCTCCAGAACACAGGAGCCGGGATGGCCCCCAAGTTTGCCCTGACGGTTTGCAGTTCTGAGGATGAAACAGAAGGAGTGGGTCTAGGCTCGGAGGAAGACCTCCAGTTCGCGCTCCAGGAGACTTTCCCGGAACAGAAGGAAGCGGGACATATCCCGCCACTTCCAGCGCCTGCGGTCCAGGCCCTGCAGGGCACACAGTCAGCCCTGGAGTCTCCCCAGATAACTGTCACGCGGCTGGTCACATATCAAGTGCCACCAGCACCTGCCACGCCGCCCCAGGCC
>NC_081571.1:84470603-84483681 GCF_022355385.1 Mustela nigripes | reverse complement strand
TCTCCCCACGTGACTGTCCCACGTCTGGACACGTGCCAAGTGCCACCAGCACCTGCCACGCTGCACCAGGCATCAGGTGGTGGAGACAGAAGTTCTAGTCTTCTGAGTAGTGAAGGCAAGGGTCGGGGTGGGTTTGAAAATGCTCGAGGGGCGTTTCCCATGGGGACAGGAAGTGAGAACATCCGAGCAGCCAGCACGGTTGGAGGCCCCCTCCAAGTTCTGAGTGTCCCTCCGGCAAGGGGTGCCACCAGCATGGGTCAGGACCTCCCAGCGGCAGCCCCACAACAATGTCCCACCCAGGGAATGGCAAACACCCACGGTTTTGGGGATTCAAAGGAGCTCCAGCATCCTGAGGGTCGGGCAGGAGAGGACGTGTCTGAGCCGGCCTGCAAGAAGCATCAGTGGCCAGCATCAGGGGACAGGCTGGTCCATGGCAGGGACACCCCATGGCATCATCCCATGACCTCAGGGAATCGACAGACAGGGGACAGCCCCTCAGTCCCTGACCATCAGCGAGAGCTGCCTACCCAGGCAGGACACCCAGTGGGTGTCTCGGCAGCTCTGGGGGCCACCCCCAGCGACAGAACCCAGTCTGACAGTTCGACCACTGGGGAAGAGAAGATCCTGTGTGGGCACGAGCTCGGAGGGCTGCCCCGAGGAGACTCCGCCCAGCCTGGCGAGCAGGCTACAGGGAGCACCAGTCCTGGCCTCGGCAGTGACAGCCCTGCCCCCCTCATCGAACGTCCCCAGCCAGCTCCCGGAGCCCCCAGGCAGGAGGCAGCCACAAGGGCCACAGAGAGCCACACTGCACCAGCAGCAGGCAGCGTTCTGAAGTCTGTAGACAGCATGGCCAGAGGGCGGGACCTAGCGCAGGAGCCGGGGCGCTGCCCCCTGCCAGCGTTCCCCAGCCCTGCAGCCGTGGCCCTGACCCAGGCCTCTAGCCCCCCGCACAGCTCCGCGCCAACCAGGTGCAGCGAGCACCTGCTCGAGAGTAGCACCCGTGTGGGTTTAGGGCAGCGCTGGCCAGAGCCCCCCGAGTCCCCGGCCGCTGTCCCACTGCAGGCGGCAGACACCCCGCTCAGACCGGCTGAGCCACGAGTGAGTGTCGTGGCTGAGAGCAAAGCTAGCGTGGTGGCAGGAGGCAGAGGGGTCCCAGTTGTGCACGGGAGCCCCTGTGGGGGGGTCATGACCCGAATCCCAGGGGGAGCTCCCCCCACACCCCTGGGCAGTGCTGCGGTGGAGCCTCCGCCTTCTGGGAACCAACAGGCCGAGGAGGACAAGCACGTCCTGCCCAAAGAGCAGGTTCCTCCTGGTGCTGGGGCTCCCTGCCAGCCTCCACCACCTGGAGCAGCAGGAGGGCAGTGGGTGGGTGGGGCACTCCAGAAGGGCCCCGACCCCCCGGCACACTCACCGTCTGTGTCCCTCATGAGGGCCGGCGTCCAGGACAGAGTCGAGGTTGGGGACAGGCATCAACCACGGGCAGGCCAGGGAGCACTGGAGGAGGGGGCTGCCGGGCCTGTGAGGCTGGATGGTCCTCCAGACAGGGGCGTGGCTCTGTGGGGCCAGAAGGCTGGGCCACAGGCTATAAAAAAGGGTCAAACACAGCCCAGGGAGGTGAAGGTGGGCCGTGGTGCTGAGGTGGGGGCCACCGAGGTGGGGACAGGTCATCCGTGCACTGGTAAAGTTCCAGAACATGCACAGGGGCAGAGGGAGAGGCCTGCTGAGAGACCCCCTTGGGGACATAGTGCCCAGGCTGGAAAGAACCAAGAACCATCCCCCCCAGAGAAGCCGGGGCACCCAGCACAGGCCCAGGCCGGCAGGACGGCACCCCACATCGCGGCAGGCCCCGCCGACAGCTCGTCAGAAGCAGCATCTGCTGTGGGTGGGAGGAGGAGGTCCTGCAGACCGGCCCCCAGGGGCAGCCAGGCGGAGGCCGGAGCCCCACACCAGGTGGCAGAAAGCCAGCCTATGGTGGGCAGGAGCCCGTGGTCTTCTGGCCCCGAGCCAGCGCCTGGCTCCACAGGGCCCACACCCAAGCCCGGGGGCTGCGAGATGCCCTGTGCCCCAGCCCAGGAGGGACCCCCAGAAGCCCCGGAGGCAGAGAGTGGTGCGTGGGAGCATGTGCGGCGCGGAAGGCTGGCGCACTTTGCCAAGTACAGAGCCCAGAGCTTCAGCGACCAGCGGTCCTTCGATCTGTCCTTCCGACCCACAACCATCAGGGCTAATGACACATTCGAACTCCCCAAGTGAAGCCCCGGCTTCCGAACACGGACATGCCCAGCACCTCTGTTCCTGCACCTCGTCGCGCCCAGACTGCTTCCCTCACACACGCGCGTCCAGAGCGCGGCGAGGAGGACCCCTTTCGCTCTTGGTAACTGGTCCTGGGAGGGTCTGCGTCCTCGAGCTGTGCAGCTCTGCACCATCTTCCTGGGGCCCACCTGGCTTCTCCTCGGGGACGGAGCAGCAGCAGGACCAGGACATCCAGGCACTTGTCCCCACGGGTCCCGTTCTTCACGGTGCTCGAGGGTGCCCAGGTGCAACTGCTGTTTCCACACCTTTGCGCTTGCTGCTGAGCCTGTGGGCGTCTCTCCTGTCCTGCCTTGGTGCCTCAGGCCACCCGGCCCTTTGTGGAGTCATCTGCCGGCCGCAGCCCCACTGCTCGGCACAGGCACAAGAGCTGCCCGTGAAGAGCCCAAGGGGTGGGCTCTGGTGGAAGGAGCCCCGGGACACCTGCCTCGGCCCCAAGGGAAGCCGCACAGGTGTGGATGTTTCCAGACCCACAGTCCCAAGGAAACGGCCCTGTGGGTGCCGCTGGCTGAGGACAGGGAACGTCCCTGGAGCCACATCCCGCGCCCGCCTGCAGGGCTTCCCGCCTGTCCCTCCGCGTCCATGTGTGTTCTTCCTGCGGTCCTCGGTCCCTAAGCCTCGGCCTCTGCTGCGTCCGCCGTCTGGAATCGTCAGGCATCGTGTGGAAGAGCAGGAAAGGAAATAAAAGGCCCTGGTCGTCACGTGGCCTTAGGCAGTTTCTCCAACTGTGGCTGCTTCTCCCTCGCTGTCTCCACAGCACGGCCACACTGGGGGCACATCTCGTGTACGGTGTCCAACTCTCAACACTATCGCCCACCAGGGTCAGGGCCGTCAGGTGGCCTCGGGCCAGCCGCCAGCTCTGGTGTGAGGGGACAGCGGGAGGGCTGCCCCACAGGCGCTGCTCTCAAGACCCCCGGCCGTGGGAGGGGCTTCCCGCGCCTCGAGCTCGCAGTGCTGTCCGCTCTGCTGCGGGTGAGCCATGTTCTCAGCAACGTGGCTGGTCCCGTAACCGATTCACCTGGTCCCGTAAACGCTTCCTTGATGCCTCCGGCTGGAGCCGCGGGATGTGACCGTGGTGCACGGAGGGTCTCAAGAGGCTAAGCAGGGGCCAGAGGGTCCACGCGGCCAGCTGTGCTCTGTTCAGCAGTGGACACACTGCCAGCTGTCCACCCCTCAGGCCAGTGGTTCAAAGTCTGGCGGATGGGCACCTTCCACCACTGTGGGGTCACGAGTCCAGGATCCTCAGGGGTTGCCAAAATGTGCCGGGCCTCCTCCGTGGAGCAGCGACAGTGCTCCCGCTGCTCCGCGAGGGCCCGCAGCCTGACCCCATGGGACAGACAGTTGCCTGTGTGCCCCGTGCTGCCCATGCCCTCATCTGGCCACCTGCGAGCCCTGGGGGGCACTTCGCCTGCTGCATCTGGCTCCTACATGGAGTTGAGGGCTGGCGGGGGACAGGGGCCGTCCCACCTCTGCCGGAGGAAGGGGGTCCCTTCCTGGGGGTTTGCAGGCTGGGGGGTCTGGTGTCCCTGCCCTGGGAGTCTCGGGAAGGCTGCATCTGGTGGGCTGGCTTCCTGGAGCCACAAACCCCGGGCAGCGCCAGTGCCCACACTCGGGTGCGGGGCCCCACAGAGCCCGGCGTCCACATCTGCTCACACCCGCTGCCGCATCCTCCGATGGGGACCACGAGCCGCCACACCTGGCAGGGCACCGCCTTCTTCACTGTCCATCCTCCTGCTCTGGTCCAGAGGATCTGAGGCCATTTGGCAAAGAATGTGATGACAGAAGAGATAAAAATATATTCACTGCGTGTTCTGTTTTTAAAATAAGCGGTGGGACTGTGTTGCTATTTTTAAATAGACCAGAAAGTCCTCTGGAGAAGGCTCAGAGCGGTGTGAGTCCAAGTGGGAACCAGAGCCTCCTCCAGATGCAGCCTCCAACAGTTTGCACACCCAGCTCAGCTCCACGCCTGGCAAGCGCCGCGGGCGACAGTGACCTGCTCAGCCGGGGTGCCCTGCTCCCCGTGCACCAAGTCCGGCCTCAGGTGCCCTGCCTGTGCTGGAGCAGCTCGCCGTCGCGGCGGCTGGACGGAGCTCTGTGGGCGTTCCCGCTACACAGAGCCCACGCGGGCCCAGGACCCCCATGGAAGCAGGTGCCCCCACAGGAGGAAGGCCCCCGAGCCCCCATGCATCAGAACAGTTGGTGGCAGAAGGGGGGCCGCCTGGGCTGTGGGCATCGGAACAAGGGGACGTGTGTATGAGCCGGTCAGCCCAGGGGCCCGCTGCGCTCTCGAGGAGGCCGTGGACACAAAGGCTTGCTTCAGCCTGCATGGCTCCTTCTGCGGTTTAGGGACGGCTCAGGTACCCAGCCTGCTGTGCTGTTGGGGAATTCCTGCTGGTGAAAACTCCCAGGAGCCCGCCCGGGTCTCAGGTGCGCCATCTGTGAGTGCCCGTGGTTAGGATTCTGCCAACTCAGTGTCTCTTCCTTCTTTGAGTTTCGATTTTGTAATTACGTGATTGTGTAATAACCCACAGCTGTTTGATTCCCTGTTCTGTTTTACCCCTTTTGTATACAAGTATCTCAAAAATGGGTTTCTCTGGAAAAAACTACTAACTATAATTTGTTGTATCTGTTGTGTTCTTTCCTTTGAATTTTTACCAACTTTATTCAGCGGGAGACAATTTCAAAAGCAGAAATAAAAGATGTTTCCTGTCTCAGCAAGGTGGGGCCATCTTGGGGCGACTGAGGGCACGACCCTTACAGCCCTGCACACCAGGGGCGAGGCTGTCGGCTGGGCAGGCTGGGCGTGGCAGAGCGGTCACGGGGCCACCACCGGGAGCCACCACACCCGGCGCTCTGGGGCCACAGGTGAGGCCGACCCAAGCGCCCTACCCCTTGGGGACACGGCTCTCAACGGCGCCCCCGGGGAGGGGCCTTTCCAGTGGCCGGGTGTGCACGCACAGGCTTCTGCAGCCCACGAGCTGGCCTCTGCGCTAGACCTTCTGGGGCTGCAGGACAGCCTCGGAAGGGGTCCGTGTGTGGGCTCGTGCACACCTGTGGGGTCCCTGGGCGGAGACGGCGGGTGTGCGCGCACGGCCTGCTGCAGGCTTCTCCGCCCTAGACTGAAAACACCGCACCTGCCGCCGGTCCTCGTCCTCCTGGGCACCCAGTTAGGGCCTGTGCTCTCAGCGCTCAGCACCCGGCCGGGAGCTGGGCGGGCACTGGGGGGGCGGGGCCCGTGCAGCGAAGGGCGGGGCCTGCAAGGAGGCGGGGCCTGCAGTGAGGGCGGGGCCCGCAGCGGCGGCAGGGCCCGCAGCGGGCAGGAGCAGGGCGACGGGGCGGGGCCAGCAGTGGAGGCGGGGCCTGCCGAGGGGCGGGGCCTGCCGAGTCCAGCCGGCAGGTGTCTTCTGGGGGCCGCAGCGCAGGCCCCGCTCCTGGGTGGCAGCCGCTCTCCGACGCTGGCCTGGCAGTCCCGGGCTGCCTGCCGGACACGCGGCGACGGTCGGCTCTCCCCGCGTGGACGTAACCCTGCTCTCAGCCCGCACTCGAGGCTGCGGGAAGGGCGTGGACGCCGCGCATCCCGGGGCCTCGGAGTCCAGGCAGGGAGGGTCACCCGGCGCGGGGCCCGCAGACGCCCGCACCGCTCGTTCCCCGTGGGAGCGACCACACACGCGTCAGCGCCGCCGCGGGGCTCACCTGCCCCCGGCCTGGGGGCCTTCCGATCCCCCATCACCTCCGCGTGCCACCCAGTCTTCCCGCCGCGCGGTTTCCCCGAGAAGGTACTGCAGGGGCCGCGGCCCCGGCTGCGCGCTCGGTCCAGGAGAGCCCCCAGCGCGCTGTGCACGGACCCGCCTCTGCAAACGCGCTTCTCTTCTCTGTGGCTTCGGGAAGCGGAAGGTCCCGTTGGCTCCGAGGGGGCCTTTCCTGTCCCACTGTCGCTGGGACAGAAGACCCACGCAGCCCACGGAGCCCCTGGCCACGTTTGGCCCCCATTTCCCCCGGACCACACACGTGCAGAGAAGCTGCTCCCCACACAGGCGGGCCCTCCAGAACTGCGTCCCACAGCCTCAGAGGGAAGAGAACCAACAAGACTGCGTCTTCTGGCTAAACGGGCTCCACCTGGTCAGGACCTGGGCTCCCACAGGACCCGCAGGAGGTCATGTCAGGAGAAAGACGCCGGTCACAAAAGGAGCCCCGTTCACAGTGGCTGACGGCAGGAGGGCCCCAGGGGCTGGGGGCAGTGTCTATGGGGACTCAGTTTCAGTTTGGGAAGGTGAGAAAGTTCTGGAGTCAGACGGTGGTGCTGGCCGCACAAATATGAGAACGTGTTTAGGGCCCCTGGGCTGTTCGCTCACTTAAAACCGGGCCCAGTGTTCCGTTGTGCGTAATGTATATTTTAGCACAATTTTGAAAGCGGGAGAAGTTGGTAGGAGGCCTTGGCATTGGCAGGCAGGAGCAGTGTACGTCCAGGAGTGAAGGGATGGGGCCTCGGGGCAGCTCTGAGCCTGCTGCCGAGCTGCCAGCCGGCCAGAGGTGGCACCTGAGAAAGGTCAACAGGCCTCTAAAAATAACGCCCCACCTCCCACCTTCTGCCGCTCTGAGTGCTGGTGTATTCGCTCGGCAAGCAGCGCCTCCCAGCCCGTCCCGCAAAACCAGCGCCCGTGTGACCGATTCAGCTGCTCCACGTCCTGGCGCTGGCGGAGTGTAGACACCTACCTCGGCTTACGCGACATCTCCCACAGGGCGTGGAGGCTCCAAGACACTCAGCTCCCAGCCCACCAAGCCCCTGCCGCTCTTCTCCTGTAACCCTGGGAGCTGCTTCGCTAAGACCAGGGGCAGCGTCCACTTCCCAGGCTGGCGGGGGTTGGGGGAGTGTTCTCCAAGTTCAGAGGGAAAAGCACAGAAACGAAGGTGTTCTTCCTGCAGGACAGACTCTCCTAGAAAGGTTCTCAGGGAGAAAGCATCTGGTTACCCCTGCTCATGGAAGCGTGGGGCCTGGTGTTTCCACTGCTCCCAGGCCCGGCCGTGCAGAAAGCCACAGAGAACATACGCGTCGGCTCCACCTCGGTGTCCGTGTGGCGGCTGTGTCCCTGCGTGTGTGACTGTCCTGTCATGAACTGGGACATCTTTCTTGATGCTATTGCTTTTATGCTCCAAAGTGGACAAGGCTGTCACTTTTCATCCACAGGAATGTTTCTGAACATGACTGTGTTTGGAGATCCAGCCTTGGAAGAAGTGAGCAGAGGTAAGACACATTGGTAGGCTGAGCCCTACATTGACCGGTGTCCTAGTGAGAAGGGGAGATCAGGCTGCACGTGCACGGGCGACCCCATGAGGACATGAGGAGGAGACAGTGTCAAACGTCCAGGGGCCAGGACCTGGAACTTCCCGACTCCAGGACTGTGTGGACAGGAGTGCCTGCTGTACTCACTATCCGGGCTGTAGTTCTTTGTCGCCACAGCCCGGCTAACGACACTAACACAGGCAGGGTCTCTTACAAAGGGAAGAATGGGAGAGAGGTGCCTGGGGGGCTCAGTCATGAAGCATCTGCCTCAGGGTCCTGAGATCAAGTCCCGTGTCCGGCTGCCAGCGTGGTGGGGAGCCTGCTTCTCCCTCTCCGTCTTCCTCTCTCCCTGACTGGTACTCTGTCTCTCTGTCTCTCCCCGCTCTCAAATAAATGAATAAAAGCTTTAAAACATTAAAAAAAAAAAAAAAAAAGAAGAAGAAGGAAGAACAGGAGAAAGAATGATGGGGACAGGCAGCAGCGCGCACTGAGCCCGGGGCTGTCCCGAGCTGGGGGCCTCCTGCCTCTCCTGCCGGCTCTTCTCTCCGTCGGCCCAGAGGCACCGGTCTCCCGCCGCCGGCCTCCGGAGGAGCAGGGGCTCTTGCACCGGCCTGAGGAGAAGCAGCTTCTGCCATCCTGCAGGACCTCTGGGGGTGAGGGTAGAATAGGTCGTATCACAGTATTTTTTCTTTAAAATGTTCATTTTAGGGGTGTCTGGGTGGCTCAGTCAATTGAATATCAGACTCATAATTTCGGCTCAGGTCATGATCTCAGGGTCCTGGGACGGAGCCCTGAGATGAGCTCTGCTCAGTGGGGAGTCTGCTTCTCCCTCTGTTCCTCCCCTGCTCCACACTGTCTCTCAAATAAATAGATAAATCTGTCTTAAAAAGTCCATTTTATCTGATTTTGAAATAAAACTTGCTTATGGGTAACAGTTCCTGAAAACAGTCTCCAAAACCAAACCGTAAGTTTCTCACCATGCCCAGAACGTGCCGGATACCTGACGTTCAAAGTCCGTCGTGGGGGAAGGAGAAACGCCAGCGAACCCCAGGGCTCTGCTTCTGTCCACCGCCCACGAGCCATGTGCTCCCTCCAGCGTCCTGGGCTCCCGCAGCTCTTTTCCCCCGGCCCGATGGGCCTGACAGCTCCTGTAAAGGGCTTCGGGGAGGGAAGCTTGGGGTGACTCCCCGCAGGGTTCGCAGGACTTGCTCTCCAGGGGAGACGGACGGGAGACGCCGAGTCTGGGGGGGGTCCAGAACAGAAACACAGCGCCTGGCCTTTGCCGAGCGCGCTGCGGACCCAGCACCCGTGAAAACCCTCCCGCCTCCAGCCAGATCCCCTCCGGGGATGCGGAGACCCAGCCCTGCTGGGGTCACGTGCCCAGAAGTGTGAGCTGGGGACCAGCACAGCCTCCAGGACCCACGTCCTGTCCACTGCAGTCTCAGGAAGATGGCTCCCCCAAACAGAAAGGCCCACATCCAGGGATCCCAAGACCGGGTGCACTGGGTGGGCCCAGGGGTCGCCTGCAGCCCCAAGAGGACGATTCCGCCACAGCCTGGGCCAGCCCTGCCCTGTGGGGTCGGGAAGCGCGTTTGCTGTGCGAGGAAAGTGCCCCGAGGACAGGCCCCACACTTGGGCCAGCCAGGTGGCCGCTCACAAGCGGTGGCTGGAGACCTCGACCGACCCAGTTCCTTAGTCCACCACTAATGCCATCGTATGTGCTCCTTCCGGTTTTGTGTGGAGGGCCCTCCCCCGGGCAAGCGGCAGGGGTGCAGGCTTTGTGCACCTTGACCCCTGAGCCCCAGTGGGCCTGGGAGGCCGAGTGCTGGCCGGCCCAGACCAGGAGGCAGGCCCACAGCCAGGCTGGTGGGGGGGCATAGCCCACAGGGCCCGGGGGCCCTCCTGCCCCCACTGGGGTGGGGTTGTTACTCCTTTACTGGCTACATACGTTATTCTGGAAATTTTCAGACATGCAAACCCCTCCGTGGACCCAAGGCCCAGCCTCCATCTCTGCTGTGGCTTCGTGCAGCAGCTCCTTTTTTCTCTCGCTGGAAGAGATTTCAAGCCAAGTCCAGACGTCATACCGTTTCGCCCATCAATAGTCTTCTTTAGTCAAACGAAAAACACATCGGGACTTCGTACTTTATTCGAAAGGATGGTGGTGGTCCCGCTTCTGCAGCCTCTGCTCACCCAAACTAGCCGCCCCGCGGCCCCCCGCGGCCTCCGTTGAGAGTGGGGTCACCGTGTCGTACAGGTCTGGGCTGTCAGAGCTCATGAGAGATGCAGAGTCTCCGAGTCAGGGTCCCCGCCCGGGTGCGTTGTCCCGGCAGCTGTCCACCCAGGCCTTCCTGCCCGCGCCCCACAGCCTCCGCGGGAAGCGGGCACGTGGCAGCCAGCTGCCGTGGTCTCCAGGGAGCGCGGGCTCAGGCACGGCTCCCTCGCCCTCCATCTCCCGCGGGAGCCATGACTGGCCAGGGGATGGCACCCCCAGAGCTAAAGTTCTCCAGCGGCTGCTTTTCCAGTCAGGCCCCAAGAGCCGGGGTTCCCGCAGCAAGAGGCACCAATGGGATGGTGTTCGAGACCGGGCTGGCGGGCCCCCCCCCTTCCCACAGGAGAGCTGGCCATGGCCCTCAGGAGCTTCAGCCTTCCCAGGGGCATAGGGAGGAGGTGCTCCGGAGAGACTGGGAACTGGCTGGCCATGGGGTGCCAGTTTTTGTGTGCTGGACGACTGTGGCTGTTAGCTTTGAGCAGGGGGGCTCTGGCCAGTAGGGCCGTCCAGGGATATCAGAGCCCTCGGCGTGGGGAGGTGACACAGGTATCCAGCTGCCTCCTGCTCCAACATGAGGGACTCAGGCAGACGCTGGGCCGAGCAGCCGTAAACCCCAGACCCTCTGGCTGCTGACCATCTTGGCCACCTGGGGTCCCCTCGTTTCTTCCCTCCCCCACTTCCCGGGGTGGTCATTCTTACCGAGCGTGCCCCACACGGAATACTTGCTGTCTAGTTTCATTGGCCCCAAAATATCCTTGGCTGGGAAGGAATGGGATACAAGTGCACACGTCCCCTGGTCTGGGTGTGCCCTGGAGCATGAGCGCCAAGGTCCACACTGCTCTTCAAGGCAGCTGGAGAAAGTGCACGGCAGGGAGTGAGGCCGGGTCTTGCCCCCCACCAGGAGAGGAGGAGAAGGAGGAGCGTCCCAGGGTGGCTAGGCAGGCAGGAAGCTGGGCTGGTTTGGGGAAACAGGTGCTGACTACTAAAGAAGTGGGGGCAGGAGTGTTGGCTCCCTGGTAGGCACGGTGATGGGAAACAGGAAACGGGGTTTGGACCCAAAGAAGACTCAGAACGGGTGGGGATTCAGGGAGTCATTCACTTTGGTGGCAACCTGCCAAGGAAGGAAGCGGCAGAGACAGGAGGGGTGGCTTGGGGAGGACAGGGACAGGCACCCATCCAGTAGGTGCCGTGAGGGTAAGTCACCTCATCTGCGGACTTTGTCTCTGCAGGAGAAAGGATGCTTGTTTGTCCCAAGGAGGTCAGAGCACGGACGAGGGGAGTTGTAAGAAGGGACATGGTCTTTCAAAAGCAAAACGTGGTGAACTCCGCTGAGCTTGAAGGGTTTCCCCAGAGCCAGGACCTTTAGCAGAACTGGCCTCTGAGATTAGGTGCAGGGGAGCACTAAGTTTCCTGCAGTCTTCCTGGGCCTGGAGAAGCTTGAGGATGTCTGGGGGCAGAGTGTGTCCCACTAGTTTCCTCTCTGGGTCCCCCCGCCGGGACGGACCGCCTCTGAAACACGTCAGGTGCCGCAGGTTCCCCGACGTCTGGGAAGACGGGCAGTGGGTGCTGTCACAGCTTCACCATGTCTAGACGTGGCCCAGAGGCCCTTCCCACCGGAAGGCGCTTGGGGCGTTCCAGAAAGACACGTCTTCAGGTGAGGCTGGCCGCGGGGGCCGTGGGCTCCTGCTCACAGAGAAGTTGTCTTTCTGTTCCTGCTCCTTTTTTCCAAAACAACTCTTGGGATGAGGAGGGCTGAGGCTGCAAAGGCATCTTTTTCTTTTCTTATGATTTTATTTATTGGAGATGGAGAGAGACAGAGAGTGAGCACGAGCAGGGGGAGCAACGGAGGGAGAGGGAAGAGCCGGTCCCCACCGAGTCAGGGTGTGACTCAGGACTCCACCACGGGACCGGGACCTCAGGACCTGAGCAGATGCCAGAGGCTTGACCGACTGAGCCACCCAGGCACCCTACGAAAGTATCTTTTTTTTTTTAAATTTTTAATTTTTTATAAACATATATTTTTATCCCCAGGGGTACAGGTCTGTGAATCGCCAGGTTTACACACTTCACAGCACTCACGATAGCACATACCCTCCCCAATCCATAACCCCACCCCCCTTCTCCCAACCCCCCTCCCCCCAGCAACCCTCAGTTTGTTTTGTGAGATTAAGTCATTTATGGTTTGTCTCCTACAAAAGTATCTTAAATCTGCCCCCCACTTCTCATCACCTTTCTAAACCAAAGTGCACAACAGCTTTGGCAAATTTTTGTGGTTTCCCCCATTTGACAAGTGGCCTAGACATGGTTTTCATGCCCCGATATTGAGATCTCAGGACAGAGTAAAGGGCCGGGGACCGGGGCTGCTGTGGAGCGTCAGGGGGTGCCTGACCAGCTGCTTCGGGGGACCGCTCTGTCCCGAGTAGCAACCACATGGAGCTGTGTGCCTACGTTTGCCTGAGCTGCAAACAGCGCCTGGCCATGACTCCCACTCCCAAGATTCTGACTCCAAGTTTGGGAAGAGGCAGCTGAGGAGGGAGCCCTGACTTCTGCCTCCTGTGGGGAGCAGACTACATCCCGAGCTGTTAGCCTCGCGTCACCCACCCCTGGCGCAATCCCACAAGGCGGTGCATTGTACCCCCATCTGCTGGGCCGCGGGAGCCCCAGCCAGCCAGAGGTTTTCCCAGGCCGGGCTCCCCGGGAGTCGGGCGCGGCTGGAACCCAGGCCCCAGTCTGAGTCTGCTGCGGGAAGGAATGGGGCAGGCCCCCAGGTGGGTGCGGGGATTAGGATCTCATCCATGCGCTGTTCTCTTGCCGTAGACTGAAAAAGAGCAAGCGCAGAATAAGACTCGCTCTTTTCTGCAGAAAGAAAGTAAAACATGGGTCGCAGGTCAGAACGCTGAGCTTTGGACCTGCCCTGCAGGGCCCTTTGGGGGTATCTCTGAGACATCCAACTGGATTCCTAAAGGGAGTGACGGGGACTCCTGATGGCCCACCCAGCCTGCAGGTGGGCGTGCACCCCATCCCACACCCAGGCCCACCCCCGCCAAGCACCCCATCCCTCCCCCTGGGTGCCCCCCACACCCCATCCCGCTCCCGGGTGCCTCCGCACACCCCATCTGGCGTCCAGGCGCCCCCCACCCCTGCCTACACTATCCCCCCCCCCCCCCCCCCCCCGCCTCGTGCTCCCAACACACCGCATTCCTGCCCCCAGAGACCCCCCC